>NC_088855.1:39483548-39678548 GCF_963853765.1 Magallana gigas | reverse complement strand
AAAACCTTAACCAGTAAATTTATTCAAAGTAAACCAAAACATTACAAATACTTTGACAACATCTTAACAATTTTCACTCTGTATCCTGCCTTAAACTCGTCAAATGACAAATGGTCGACCATTAAGAATACCTTAGTTAAGCATCGTGAATATAAAATTTCGAAAAAGAAAAAAGAAAATTTTTCAGCTGAAACCGTGAGCATGCTCCTTTAAGGCTACCTTTGGTGTCTATTATTTTGAAAAAAAAAATAGCTTGTGTTGGATCTTTTGGTATCAACTGTTTTGGAAGATGCGTTGACGGGTTCTTTGGGTTTGGATGTCTGGGTCGCTGTAATTGCAGTGAGGACCAAATCTGTGACAGTCGTGACGGGTGTATTGAGGACAAGATAAGACAATATGAAGGTATAATTTATATGATGAGAATGCTCTCAGTGTACATTAACGTCTCAAATGAAATTCAAATGCGCTTGTCCAATGCTACATGTAACATGTATTTATTGTTTTAATTAAAGATCTGCATACAGAAAACCAATTCTGGAAAGATACTTTTAGTGCTTATCAGGAATTTCAAGATAATTTAGAAATTAATGATTGGAATGAGTATGTATGTCAACCTTTATGGTATAACAAAAAATTTAGAATTGACAAACTTTTTTTTTATAAATCCTGGTATGAAAAAGGGTTAACTTATGTAATTGATCTTTTAGATGAAACTTGTAATTTTTTATCAATGGATACTCTTCAAAAGAAATTTAGCATTAAAACAAATCATGTAACATGCAATGGTCTACGAATGACAATATTAGCAGACTTAAAGAGGTACAATTTTGGTAGAAATGGTTTTATTATTAGACCTATGATTCCAGTTAACATTAAGATGTTTGTTCAAACAAAGAAAGGATCAAAACCTATGTATAATATTCTAAACACAGCAGTAGTAAAACCAAAGGGTAAAGATAAGTAGACATTTTGAAATTAGTGATAAGCAATGGAAAACTATTTATTATCTTCCATTTCTAGTTTCAAAAGATAGTAAACTGCAGTGGTTTCAATACCAAAGAAATCATCATATTCTAACTACTAATAGTCTTATGTACAAGGTAGAAATAACAGATACATGTACAAATAAATGTTCCTTTTGTAAAGGAGAAGAAGAAACGATTTATCATTTGATTTGGGAATGTCCCATTTTTCAAAGATTTTTAGAACAACTGCATAGTATATGTATATCAAAAGATATTGAATTAAATTTAAGCAATGACACTTTTATTTTTGGACAAACTAATAAAAATGAATCACAGAACTGTTTAATATTTTGCTTATGTTAATAAAACAATACATTTAGAAGGCTCAGTGTCAAAATACCTGTCTATCTATCAAAGGTTTTCTAAATATTTTCAGTTCTTACTTTAAAACCCTGAAATACAATGCTCATGACAGTACAAATATCAATAGTTTTAATACTTTCTGGCAGAAATGGTCTCTTATACTTTAATTTAATGTTTTTTTTTATTGGATCTTTTAATAACTATATATTATATTATATGTGATTTTTAAATCCTTCCCTCCCAATTTTTTTTTTCTTAATTTTTTCCCTTTCCTTGTCCTTTTCTCTTTTCTACATTACATGTACAGAGCAACAATGCGTTTATTTATTATTTTTTAGAAGTTGTGCATAAGAGAAAATATTATATTTCCTGCAATTTAACATTATACAGTCATGTATAACTGTGTGCACATTTTCTTTATTGTTGTTGTCTCCTAAATTGCTGATATATTTTCCTATTTCTTAATAAGTTGTAAGCAAATTTGGTTTTTCTGATTATTCTGGTCAAACTGTATGTCTTATCGCTTGCTGCTTGTTTACTTGTTTGCCCAATAAAAAAAAACAAAACAAAAAAATGTGTTTATTGTCATGATTGTAGAATCTCCAAGAATATACCTTTATATAATAATCCTACTATGTGCTTTTATAATCTTCCTGCTTGTGGCACTGGTGGCAGTATGCATAAAAAGGTAACGATTGTAATAAATTCTCGCTAGAGACAAGTTCATGTAATATCCCCCTTTATCTTCCACATACAGACATTTTCCCGTGGCGACATATTTCTGTGTTCACCGTTTTTCCTCTTTACCACATTTTTCAATTTTTTTTTATATCACTTTGGTGTAAATACCTAAATAAATGCGTTTTTCTCGAGAATTTGCAATAAATTTGTAACTTAGATATGTGAAGGTTTTTCCTACAGTTTTATTTTTGAAATGATATCAACATTTTTTCAAAGTTTGACAATCTGAATACCTTTTTACATTTTGCCAGACATCATTTTTTAGTAGCATGATAATATGAAATATGGTAAATAAAAAACAAGTTAAACATTTAGTTATATTATTTGGAAAAATATAATTTTAAATTTTAGAGTGATAAAATAAAAAAAATGTTTAAGAATGTTAAATTTATCGATAAATGAAAGGAAAGAAAAGTGCCTCAAATTCCTAATCGCAATAGAAAACATCACAAATAAACTATAATAATGTTTTTTCCATATAACAAAGCAATCATTCTTTAAATGATATTTTTGCATTGAAAGAAAACCGTTTAACTACAATGAAAACCTTGGACAGAATATAAGCTATACTTTCTTGCATATCCATCTACATATTGCTGTAGTGGGATTTTTAATTATATATTAGAATAAAATTGTCTTCTGAACATACCAAACAGTTCATTTGTTTGTTTTTTTTACTTAAATATACGAATATTTTAATTATTTGTCTTCAGAAAATTTATACCTTCTCGACATTACCAGCATGAACTTGTTCACACTGACACGCCGGGAGATTACACATCTAATGAACATCAAAGTTACCTAGAATTTGTCACTGGCTCTGGACAAATGTTAGAGAACAGTTCACTTAAAAATCAGTCTGAAGAGTTACAAAGTAGTGAGTTAAGATCTACAAGTTATGAGTACACAAATCGAAGACTTTTTTCAAGAGAGGACAAAACCTTATCTCAAAGAGAGAACATGCAAGAAATTCGTCCCGAAAATAATATTGAATCTCCTTTAGGAGCAGACGTACGGAAGTCAATCAAAGACAATCTTAAAAAGAATAGAGAGGGGAACAGTATTCTACGAATATTATCGCCAAGAATATCTCTGCATGATCCAAACCACAGTAGTAGTTATATTTCTATTGTTGACGAAAAGTCCACATCTTGCTGAAAGAAGTTGAAAAGGGTTATGTGTTTATGATACAACCTCCACGACTGTGTTGCTCTTTGTATTTCTGATGCAATGTCCACGACCATGTTGTTTTTTTTACAGAATGTTTAATCATAGTTTAATTGTAGTTTAATCGATATTAGTACCATAATTATTTTTGATTAAAGACACGCATTGTAGATTTGTCAATGTATTTGTGGTATGAAAAATACAAAATCCATTTCTTTTTATTGTTACAAGTATATTGATTTTGGAAATGGAAGGATTTTATTTTAACATACCTGGTACCTTTTATATAATAAATCAATTATATGTTATATATAAAAAAAACAAATTATACATTTAAGATAAACCCAATCATTTTAAATAGATTTTATGTTTTTTGATAAGTACATGTACATTCAAAATTAAAAGTATTATACAATCATTGTGATATAAGTTTATCCTGTCACTATCATTCAATTTCCAGATCAACATTTTAGTTGTCTGTCCCAATTAAGGGGCTTTTGAAGAGCAATAAAAAATATTGATATATATATATAAGGAAAATAAAAAATGTACAATTCAACAAATGAGTCATGTAAGAGACATGTTTATTTTTCTGCCTTCACCACATATGTTAGTCGTTAGGTTCAATTTAACCTCTCTTGTTGGACGTAAATGTTTTTATAATGGATGGCTTTAAATTCCGAGAAAAAAACACTGACTATAAAAACTGTTGGATCTACACTATTTTACCTATATAATCCTTTGTAATAATTCAATCTCAATTGTGTCCATACCATACTCACAGGGATCATAATTTGAACAAACTTGAATCTACACTATAAGAGAATGCTTCCACAAAAGTTTCAGCTTCTTTGGCCAAGTGATTTTTAGAAGATTTTTGAAAAATACTAAATTCTTTTCAATAGTTAGTACTTATCTCCCTTGGCAAATTTGAATCCCTTTTACCTAAGAATGCTTTTAATCAAGTTTGGTTGAACTCGGGTCAGTGGTTCTGGAGAAGAAGTAGAAAATGTTAAACGTTTACTGACAGCCAGAAGGACAGACGGACACCGAGCAAAAAGTTATCAGAATAGCTCACTTGAGCTTTCAGTTCAAGTTGGCTAAACAACACAAACCCAAATGTTGTGCCAGTTATAAGGTAATAGCAAAAATTGTCAAAGCCGCTGATATAATATCTAAATAGTTAATAACAAATATAACATTAAAATGTAAGTGCAATTTTTTTTTATTTCAATCAAACTTATTAGTACAAAAATACAAAAAGTGCCATAACTGCAATGAAAATTTCCTGCAAATATGAACATCTATGAATTATGCATTTAAAACTTTAAAGTATCATGAAATTCTATTCAGTGGTTTAAGAGAAGTTGCGTTGACAAACTGTGACAGTTGTATATTCAATAAAGGCCAGAAAAAGACATTCAATGTATTAACATTTTTAGAAAAACAAATTATGGAATAGAAAGTTTGTGCAAATATGCACAATTGCAGGTTATGTATCCATGATCTAAAAAATTAATGAAATTCTTTTCAGCATTTATTAAAAGGTGCGCTGCCAAACAGTTTTAATTGTATATCTGATAATAGCTTCCACTATAAGTCCAAACGGGCAAATGTACCTATATATTACATGTAATACAATAAGATATGATTCATATGAGGAAATTAAACTGATGACGTTACACAAGATTGGCGAACTTCTTTCGCTTCAAATATGCATACTGTGTAATTCAAGCTTTGATGCATCAGGTAAGCTGCCTTTCATGCAGTTAAGAATTTTAGATTGTACATTTAAGAATATTCCATACAGACATGTAGTAATCTACTGTGATTTTGAAAAATGATAAAACATCTTAATGACAGTCAGAAAAATGGCAGTAGATGGTTATTCCGAAGACTTTGTCCACAGAATTTTTAAATCAAGGGAGGGATGCCATGAAAAATAATGTTTTGCTTGTGGTGTGAACGTTTCAGGGTAGGTATTTAACAAAACAGTAAATTTAATCTTGAGCACTTGAATTAAAGGTGTTTTCCTCTAAACTGGCTATACATGTATGCTGTTACTTGCATTAATTTGTACATGTGACTCTTTTTATTCATTTTAAGCATAGATAAAGTTAAAAATGTCTTACTGAAGTATTGTAAATAATAAAATCGGAAAAATAATTTTAGACCAAAATCGTGACCATGCCCATTTAATGCACTCCATTGGCTTGAACTTGTTTGATTACATGTACCACAATATAGGTATTTTATTTTGGGGGACCTTTCCCAAGGAGAATTTAAGCCCCAGAAACTATTTTGATGAAGAAGAATGTGGTACATACTATGCTTATTATCGGTATTAGAACTGCTAGCTTATGTCTTTTGTACATGGCAACTTAAATGATATTTTATGAGGTTAATAGTGAAAATCAGTTACGTTGAAATTAGGTTTCCCTTATCTGTAGGCCAAACAAGATGAAAAAGGAAGTCAAAGAGTCCGAGAAGAAAAAGGGAGTCAAAGAGTCCGGACTGCACAATGTTCTTCTCTTGATGCACAGGTGTAATGTTTACCCTGCGAGCTAAATTTTTGAAAGGTTGTTGCAGACACCATGGAGTCAGAATTGCAGTAGGATAATAGAGATCCCTGACCTCTACAGATATTTCGCTGGCATATTTTTACCTCTTTTGCGTGTGCACAATTAGCTGGATATAAGTATAATGCAAATAATTATCAAAATGACATTTGATTGGCTTTCGTGTCCGATTTACAACAAATCATCGTGTTCCACTCCTTCCAATGTCTTGTTTCACTTTTGATTTGAGTTATACGACAAGTCCAGATAACGCAAACGACAACAATCGATGACGGCAAGATTTATTAGAACTGAGGATTTTGCCTTATTGTTGAACAAAAGGGACGCTATTAATTATTAGAACAGGAAGATTCTACCCGACGTGGCTGGTGCCACCTTGCCATTGGCCGCCACCTGCTGGACGTGCAGTGGGTCTATGCACAAAGCATATCTAATGATAATCTCACAGACAGACAGAAAAACACCACCCAGACCTTTAAATGCATATACATGCTTTGAATAATACACATGTTGAGTTGAAATACATTTATTGTTACTTAAGGCACAGTTGAACAAAACACAACAGTTTTTAACCTTACAAAACAAAATTGGTAATAGTAGGCCGCAATTTTTTGTTGAGGACAGGGATACCTACAAGAGTACCAAGACAACTATGGGCACTCAAGGGGGCGAGTGTAAGCACAAGCACGGTCACCACGTTCTAGATCGATGAATGAGCGACTGCCCTTTTCCCGGTCTCATGCCACCTGATTTATACATTACTTACCAGACTGTGGCCTCCCCCCGCTTGTGCGAGGTGGAGATGGAGCCAGCCATGACGTCTGGGGTTATATATTTTATAAAAACTTATGTACAACACCCCGAACACGCCCCCCCCCCCCCCCCCCCGGGGAGACAACCAGGTCATGGGGCCACTTGATCACAACATACTCCAAAGTACCCCGCAGCTCCCCCCCCCCGCCCATCCTTAATTGCGACATGAAGCATAAACCCCATTTCAACCAAAGTAACCTAAGCAAAGTACTTTAACCTTGTTATAATTTATTTCAACCCCCTTCTAGCTACTAAATTTGGTTTTAGTGATGCCAACGGTATGCGTTGTCTTTGCCTTCAGCGTCCATGTGGTCAACAGGAAGCATTGGCGCCTGTTTTTCCTGTAGGGGCCTGGAGATCTAATTGCTATATTCTGAAATACAAAAGAAGAGAACAGCAGACAATTGAAATTAATGCAAAGGGTGGGTGGGAAGGGCTAAAAAGTACGCCTGCTCTAGAGCTCGACTGTGGTTAAAAGAAATTCCGATCGTTGGGAAGCTGATTAGTTCGTACCGCGACTTTTTAGCAATGTTAAAGGTTTGCGAAATTATATTTAAAATGGTTACCAATCCTGTCCTAAATTAATATTTGCCTATTTGATATAAAATCAAATAATCTTGATTAAATGAAAAATGCTGTTTATTTTTTCTGCAATTGTGTGCAGTGAATTGTCGACAAACTTTGAAGGTTTGCCAATAAGAGAATTGAACAAGGCGTTGAAATCTGTTTACGTTGGGTCAAGAAAATTAAAACATCAGAGGTTTCCAAGGAAGTAAATAATAGAGCATTCCATATGCTTTAAACTTTTTCATAAAGAAACATGAAAAACTGACATTATAAAAGAATTAAATGAGAGCAGCAACGAAATTTTCA
This sequence comes from Magallana gigas, assembly GCF_963853765.1. Taxonomy (NCBI): domain Eukaryota; kingdom Metazoa; phylum Mollusca; class Bivalvia; order Ostreida; family Ostreidae; genus Magallana; species Magallana gigas. The sequence continues at coordinate 39,671,047 of NC_088855.1, read as the reverse complement.
AAACAGTATTTTGGGGCCACATTATTTTAAACCCCTTCTACTATGAGAATTGCAATTCATAACGAGATGTGAATATAATTTTTACGACCATTATTATTCTGAACATCCTCTACAGTGGGAATGAACAATAGGAGAAGGTTGAATATTTGGCAGCTGTAACATCTTGAACGACTCTTCCAGATTTGAACTGAAAATCAGATGGATGGGTCCAATATTTAGCGGCCATGATATATTGAACCTGGCTTCACTGTATAATTGTATGGTGGGTTAAATATTTCGACGGGTTCAAAATAATATTTGATACGTGTATTTGATACCAACACTCTAATTAGTTTATAGAGCAAATTTTGATTATAAATTACGCAGAAGAGAATATTTGAAATCCAGAATCAAGGACAATTGAAGGTTTCTACATGTAACGATGATGCTGACAGATAAAAAGTTATTTAAACTGTTATTTCTTTATCTGTGATACAATCTGTTATTCAGAATGTAATATCTTTCAAACTTTTGCAATGAGTTTTATGAAAATACTCAACATTGAATATTAATATTTTTGTTAAATATTGACATTGTAAGGACATAATTTAATAAAAGGAGTTGAATAAGTTTAGTATTTTAGTCTCCAGGTTTTCTTCAGAACCACTATGAGAACCAAATGGTTGCTTTATTATAGAACTCTCGAATGAGATGTAAAAACAACGGTCTTTGAGAGTAGGTGTATCATATCACACTCAGCATTAAAATGATATTGTATTTTAAAACAATCAAATATTGTGTAGTTGAACCATCTTTTTAGGTACTATATGGTCAACAATTTACTTATCAAACTTGTTCTAAAATCTAAAATACGATATGTTTGGCCATTATATTAACTATTTATAATTAAAGAAGAAATCCATATATTTTAGACTTAAAATCTAAATATTTTTCTGTATTTTTATACAGAGCTCTTCATCTCAAGGATATTTTTTTTCTTTTATTAAAATCAAGTTCATTCACATAATCATTATAACATCATCATCATACATCACACATTTAATGTCTACAAATAATCACCTATATTGTGGTAAATATCTTTTCTAATACAACCAGTCATTTTAAGAACAGTATTTTGCATACACAGCATACTTTTCAAGCTAAGTAAGAGGTTTTTCTCTGACATTTTCTCATCCTTTAATCTACATTTCATCTTATATTTATACATACTAAAGGCAGTAAAAGCTATTAGATTGTTTAAAAGTAGTGATTTGTCGCTTACTTTAGTATAGAATCCAAGTACAATAATTTTCCAAGTAATATCAAATTTTAGAAAGAAGCTGACTTTCCCCCAGATAGTCTTGATAATTTTTCAATCATATTATAAATGTTCAATGTTTTCTTCATCTTTACATATTTCACATAACGGGGATACATCTTTATTCCACTTGCTTACATAAGCATTGTTGTTCAAAATACCATGTAACAATTTGTAGTTAAATTCTGATATTCTTTTCTCATACGTATTCTTAACTTTAGACATATACATTTTTCCAAATAAAACTTTCCGTAATGTTAAATATCCTTTTCCATTTATTCTCTTGGATCGGTTTAATGAAATTTAGTATCAATAAATATAGAGATGAGTAAAAATTGCTTTTTACATTTCTTATTGATTCTACAACATTTTTTTAAACAAAAAATGTACATCTTTTCTTATGTTACCATATTTTGCATATGAACAATCAAATTTTTGTCTATATATCTTAATAGCTTTCTAAAGCATTAAATATTCACACAGACAGGATATTATTCTTTTAATCAGTTTGTTTGAGAAGTACGTAATATCACACAATTCCTCTGTTTCGTCAAAAATATCTTTTACATACAAAATCCCACTCCGTATCCAATTATTAAAAAACGATGGTTTTGAATCATATTGAAAAAGTTTATTATCCATATAAATTGGCTTAAGAACTCATCTCTCGTTAAGCTACCAATCACTTTTTGCTTTTTACAGCTATTAAACACAGTACTCACATTTCCATTAAATTTAGGAAGTTTAAGCATTTCAAAAAATTCCAAATCATTCAATTTACACTTATTAGTCTTAATAATATCAAAGACCGAAATATTCTGTTGTTGTAAAATACTACTTAGTGTTCTGTATGTGATGCTCTCTACATTTACTATTCGAGTTATCCATGATGCCTTTGCAGCATAAAAAAATTTGCTCTCAACATCAATTATCCCAATACCACCTTTTTCAATATTACCAATTCAAGTGTTTCCTTAATTCTGTCTCTTTTTTCATAAAAAAAAGTTGTATATAAGTTTTTAGACGCTTTTAAGGAAATCAACATTTGTGTTTTGTAAAAAAAAAAGGCATGGTATAATATCTTGGAAATAGCTAAATTGTTAATGATTGTACATTTTCCAAATTGTTAATGATTGTTGTTCATTTTCCAAATATTGTAAGATTAATATTTCGTTTTTTCCCAAACACTTAGTATTTTTTCAAGTTTTTCAAGTTTGCTTATCTAGTTTTTCTCATAGCACACAGTTTTCTCATGCTCAATGTAGATTTCCAGAGATTTAGTGCAGGTTTTCGTAATTCTTATCCCGTTGATAAAAGATTCATTAGCGTATTTGTTTATATATGTACTAGTTAATAGGCATTCTGTTTTATCTATATTTAGTCTAGGTCCGGTAACTCTTATGAATTCTGAAACTGTTTTTAGTATCTTAGTTACTGATTCAGTGTCTTTTATAAATCCTGTGCAATCATCAGCATGTTGAACGATTTTTATATTATCATCAGTTGTATCATTTCTTTCAAAGGATAGTCCTCTAATCTGATTATCATTCCTTATTTAAATAGCTTGTACTATTTCTAGTACAAATATGAATAACAATGCAGAGACCGGACAGCCTTGCCGGATACCTCTTTCCATTGTACATGGTGTTGATATCCATTCATTGTTTTACGATCTATAAATGGGTTTATTGTAAAGTGTTTTTATCATTCCCATGAAGCTTAATCCGAAATTGAACTTTGTAAGAGTCTTAAACATAAAATTGTATTCGACTGAATCAAACGCTTTTTCAAAATCAAGAAAAAGAAGTATTCCGTCTAGATCATTTTGTATGTAGTATTCAGAAACATCTAATATTAATCGTGCATTTTCGCCGATATATCGACATTTAATGTATGCACTCTGTTCACGTTTGATAATTTTGATAATTTTATCAGCTACTTTCTGTAAACGTTTTGCTAGTACATGTACAAATATCTTGTAGTCAACATTAGTTAGGCTTAAAGGCCTGTAATTTTTAAAGTTATTCTTTTCTCCATTTTAAAAACTAATGAAATTACAGAGAAAATGGCAGGATTCCTATTTGAATACTTTTAAGTAGGGGTGCATAGTACGTTTCTTCTATATCCTAATATCGTAATAATCGTCTATCTCTTTTTCTAGCAATCGTTTATAATTCATATTCATTTCAGAGTTTTTTTTCTATTTGTTTTATTTGTAATTCAATAAATGCAGTTCGTTTCCTTTTATATTTAGCTAACTGTTTTGAATAATTTATACAAACGTTTTTTAATATTTATTTTTAGATATTCCCATTTACGTATTGGATCCTCGGTTTCTAACTTTTGAGTTTCTTCGTGTATGAAAGCTTGAAGTTTCTTACAAAAAGTTTTGTTTTGAGGGGCAGTCCAATATTGAGGACTTACTGAAAGATTTTAAAAAAGGCCGCAAGAAGAACGACAAAAACGATGCCGGATAAGTAAGTAAGAATCCTTCAGCACCTAACAGTTCAGGGACAATTCTGCTTTGAAACTACTCTCTTAACGTTAAAGGTCTAAATATAATTATATGAAAAGAGAACAATACCTTTTAATTGGTTGAAAGAAGCCCAATACGACATAACTTTTTTTTTTTAAAGAGACTCATTCTGTAAAGGAACAAGAATTTTTTTTTAAATTCGCAATGGTTTGGAGAAATATTGCACTGTTTTTCGAACTCTGTACACAGTGGAAGTGTTTCAATCTTGTTTTAAAATAATAGTAAAATAGAGATTTTAAATTATTATAAATCTTTAGATGGTGGGAGATTTTTAATTAGTGTAAAATACAATGATTAAATATTGACATAGGTAAATGTTTATGCCTAACAGCGAGAAGGATAGAATTGATTTTTTAAGAGAATAACTACATGGATTAACAAAAATGCTACGAACCTAGATAATGTCATATTGTGTGGGGACTTTAATTGCCAGCTTGATACAAAAAACAATGATAAAAATGTTAATATTCTAAATAAAGTTCTAAAAACATATTTTAAAGACTGCTGGATATCAAGCGGGAAAACCTGTATACAGGGCCTAACATGATTTAATACACCCCAAAGTAGAATTGACTATGTCTTTGCTTCAGAGAACTTAGTTTTTCCACTGAATAATATGTTTTTGAGAAAAACCCCTAATGTTGATAATAATAGATTTACAGATCACTTAGGTATATATTTTGAACTGTGTACTTGCGATAATTCACGGGATGCTGGTTATTGTAATCTCAAGGATATTTAAAATATAGTAAAAATGACAATGGCCGTCCAGACCTTATTAGTAGGCAAAAATGAGGGAGAGAGAGGGGCAGAGACATGCAGAGAACAGCTTCATAAGCTTGTCAACTTTCATGTTATTAAATTCTTCAACATCTGTGTAAGCACGTGTTGCACTCATATCGAAATAACAAAATATTTTCCCAGACTAAATGATATCAATGAAGCAACGAAGGAGATCCCTTTTGCTTGTACAGGAAATGATAAATCAAAACAATCTTTAACATTTGGTATCAAGTTCCAAACTTATGAGATTCCATATGTAAAGGGTGCTTCAAATGCACTTTCTAATAAATAGAACATGTATTAACAAAAATTAAAAATGTAGATAAACCTCTTTTTAAAATAGAACATGAAACGAAATCATAATCTTTTTCAAAAAGAGATTATCGTCATCCATAGTTTTTAGCGAACGGAATATTATGTTTTCCTGCCCTTTTCTAATGCTTTTTAATGGATACTGCTTTTGAGACCACCTTTACAAAAGAAAAGCTATAAGTACAGAGCATAAACGGTACAAAATATTTTAACCAGGTAATGAAGCCGAGTATATTGTATGAAATGGATGTATGTTATTTTTGGTTTATAAGTGTTTTGGCTGGTTTAAGCATTTTACTAAATCTGCACGATATCCAAAGTTTGAAAACGTCTGGTGTATGCAAGCAGTATGAGTAAGTTTAAAATTAATAAATGAAATGAATCAATTATCTTTTTCAACATTGTACGTTTTAATAAACATTCCTGGTCTTAGTTTTTTGTTTAAATCTGTTTATCTTAAACAGCGGGTCGCATCGATGCTGCAGCAACTATCGACAAGAGGGTCAGCATTGTATTCGTAAGTTGTTAAAATAGAAAAATACATTTTTTTATATTGAAGTAAAGTTTACCGCTAAACAATCAAACAAACTTGTACTTCTACATGTACCTAATGTGAATGATATATCAATGTCATATGAACAGCGTGTGTTGGATCTTTTGGTATCAACTGTTCAGGAAGATGCGTTGACGGGTTCTATGGTTTTGGATGTCTGAGTCACTGTAACTGCAGTGATGACCAAATATGTGACCATGTTGTCGGATGTAAAAGAGACAAGACAAAGCATGATACAGGTATGATATGCTATTGATTAAGAATGAATAAATCGTATATGACTTTAAAGGGGCATTATCACGATTTTGGTCAACTTCTGTTTTTCTATTTTTATTGTTTACAAGGATTAAGTAATGCATTTCTAATGATCAACCAAATATTTAGTGTCAATCGAAGAGAAATAGTCAAGATACATAGTTGTAGATACAGAGCTCACAATTTTTTACCATGTAAAAAAGGCTAGTGTCATGTTTTTGTTTACATTAGTTCAAATAGCGGAAAGAGTTCATTTAAAGCTGTCCGATTTTTTTCTTTTTTATTTGTTAAATTTCTAGCGTTTGTCACATTCAAATTTTGTCTAACTTGCATTTTTTTTAACATTCAAAATGAAAAAAAACCCATGATATTGGCTTTGTTTACATAACACAGAATTGCGAGCTCTGTATCTCGCTTAAAACTGGACCACCCCTGCGAATGTTATTGTTATTTAGATTTTAGAGTACGTGGTTTTATTTGACCCTTTTAGTTTCGCAGTAAAAATCGTGCCTCGTGTTTATAGTCTATTTTATAGAATCTAGCTACTTGTTGTCAAATATATATTCTAGACGTATATTGATTTTAAACTTTATTTTCATTAATTGGTGGATTAAATGTGTTCTTGAAATAAATGTGACAATACAAAAATAGGGTTTTTTTCTGCTGTTGCAACAATAACATGCGTAGCAGAGATCCCCCTTGAAATCAATTTATTTCGATCCGCGCCTGACCTAGGAATAACATCAATAGTGAAAGAGATTACTATTTTATGCAGAATGTTCCTTGAAAATGGCTCGATATACTAAGTTTTTATGCAAACTATTCATCCATTTTTTTTTTATAAATAACATAGTATTTCACACCACAAGCATCAAACATGGCTATGATTTTATTTAGCAACCCATTGTTTATATTTTCAACCACTCTACACGTGGTTGAACACGAACGATAACTCTGTTCTGAATATCATCGTTAAATTTAAATAACCGCTATATGGTGAAATGAGACATACATCTTAAAAGATTTTATTGTTTTAACATAAATCAAAGTAGGATATGATATGAAAATTGACCAGTACTTACATATTTTGAGAATATTATCTGAACACTTATACTTCCGCTCGAAATTTCACAGGAACTGAACAAATCTAGGTGAAGTCTCGTGAACTTTCATTCGAGCACCTCTGGATTACTTACATACTTAGCAACGATAAAGAAAACATCCCGAACACATTCGCAGGGGTGTGGACGACTGGCGCTTAAATTTGGGTTGACTATTCAGTATTAGAAACGCCTTACTAAAAACATTGTAGTTATTAAACACGGCAAAATAAAGTTTGAACGAAATCATGACATCTCTACGAAAGCCGAGAAGGATCATTCGAGATTCGAGATTCGAAATACGAGATTCGAAATACGAGATTCGAGATTCGAAATTCGAGATTCAATATCTAAATTAACCAATCAAATCATGGATCTGAAACCTGTATCCTAGCAACATCAAACTGTTCTAAATAAAGATCATTCGTACATGCTCTTGCCTACAACTAAATGTCTTAATAGCTCTTATATAGTGGTTATAACATGGTTAAATTAACATTGATGAATTAACCCCACACAGTATAAACAATTAAATTAGAAATAACACTGTTGGCTTTGCGAATCTAAATGGTTTTGTTTGCCCTGTATGTATTTCCCCCCGAACAATTTTAACCCGAAGTGTATTCGCCCCAACTGTGTAAAAATTGGCTCGCGAAGAACGATCTGTTTAATCTAAATGTTTTAGCTATGAAACGAAACTCAATGAAATAATCGACATGTCAAAATATAGGTAATGATAAAGTTTTAAACCATAGCAGATATAATGATTTACAACCTCGTAGACAAAAATCCAGATAAGAATAGTGTATTGTAGGGTATGGCAATGCCATTGTCGATATATGAGAGAGAGAGAGAGAGAGAGAGAGAGAGAGAGAGAGAGAGAGAGAGAGAGAGAGAGAGACACACACACACAGACAGACAGACAGAGTTTTGTAGTGTCAAATTAAGTTTTGATTTAGAATTTGAAATTGATTTGATTTGTTACAAGCATATATAGACAATAATTAAGCCTCTAAAAGGAGAAAAGAGAGGAGGTAGCTAGGGTAGGGCAGACCAACAAGCAAGCTTTAATTTTAACGGTGTTAGCGCACCTGTGATTTACATCGACTCTCTCTCTCTCTCTCTCTCTCTCTCTCTCTCTCTCTCTCTCTCTCTCTCTCTCTCTCTCTCTCTCTCTCTCATCACCTAGCATTTCCTTTTCCGTGAGGGGGTTTGGGGTATTTGTGATATCTTACATTAGCTAGCGAAAATGATAAAAAAAAACATGAAATTTTCTTTAAATTGTGTGCGGATGTTGTACTCCAATAATCTGTTTTCAGTATAAACATTTCAAGAGGGGGGGGGGCTATAAAGTCCTAATTAGTTTGCCAATTATTCTGTCCCCACTTTGTTTTCTCTTCGTTTTCCAGGTTTTTTTTATTTGGCTCGGCAAATTAATATAAAACTTTTTGTGTAGCTCCATAACGATGCACTGTAGATAAATTATGAGTAGTTTTACTTTTGATAAACAGGTACATATCCGTACTTGATTTTTAATTTGACTCTTATAATCGGATTTAATATTCCAATAAATATAGGGTAGGGAAGAGTAGACGGGACTTTTTTGCGCATATCCTACTGTACCATTCATTCAACACAGGTATTAGCACTCATCGAGTTCGACTTGCTTTCCTTTTTTTCATCCACTGGATTTAAAGCTATTAATTTGTGAAAATATTTTGAATTTATGGCCTGATTATATATAAACAAGCTTATCTTTTAAAAAGATTGGTGAGCTAGCGCTGTAGCCATCATAAAACACAGAAGCAGATTTCTAAAACATGGGTTTATATTTCTGAATCGATTAATTAAATAGGAAGGCATAGTGGTGTATTGGAATTGTACTGGAGAGGGGTCTCAATTTAGAAATTTGAATCTAGAGGCATGGCATACACAATGTAGCTCATTGACTGTGCCTCAATCATTATGTATCTACTGTAATTTCAATTTCGAAGTGAAAATTTTCAAGAACCATTGGTACTGTTTTGTAGCAATCGTTTCTTCTCGGGCCGTCAAGCTCGGAAAACATATCCGAAGTTGTTTTCCGAGCTTGAAGAAATTTAAGATAAAGCTAGCTATTAATTATAATATTGAAAATAACTTTGCATTATAAGACATAAGCTACTAGCTGTTACTTTTTGATATGTACAATAAAACACAAATCTTCATGTGATAATGATAAAACGAAATTCAAATGGTACAGTTTATCTAAAGTAGTACAGTATTCCCAGAATCCCCCACTATGGAGTCGAGCATGCGTATCCTAGTGAAAAAGACTAACGTAGTTGCTAGCGCTCGAGAGCGCTAGCAATAAGAGCTGCGCTGGTGCATCTATTTACCCAAATGGACCAAAATATAACCAAATGAATCTAAAAAAATTGACAAAATTAGTTTTAAACTTACGACTCTTTTTCAATTCTAATCGGGTATGTCCTTTAGAAAAATCTTGAACCACACACATTTTAGCAAATAAAACGACAATTGTTTCATTTTTTTATGGGGAGGGAGGTGGTGCCGGTAAAGGACATGTATTGCTTGTGGCAGTTGTGCTATACTCTCATTTGTTATAATAGGTAATACTACCTATTGATATAAAATGAAAGTTTCAAATTACACTGTACATAGCTTCTATCATGCATTTTGACCCGTGCGATAATTTAAAACAATTTTCAAAGCATTTAATGTAATTCAACCGATCATTTTTGAAATTTAATTTTCTGGATCCCCGCCTGATACGTCCGCCTTCTTATATATTAGAATTACATGTACGTTGACCATATGTACACATTAACTTAATCGGCTATGTTATGGGACGATAACATTTTTTATCAATGTTTTTGCAGGATATGTAACAAATAACAGTCTATTTGTTGGTTTTTGCACTGATTATTTGAGATAATTTGCCGCCATCTTTTATGCATTCCACACACCACTCACAGTTTCTTTATTTGGTGTTCTGTGTGTATGGCGACAAATTGGTAAATTTGCACCACTCACCCCTTGTAGCTTCATCCTGATTACATTTGATCTGGCTAAGTGTAATGTAGTAGTATATTAAATACACACACCTTTGTTTGCAGTGCTTATTTACATCCTTAGAGATTTACTTACAAAAAAAGTAAACATTTGTATGACTCATATAAGGAATAAGGAATCATTCTTTGAGTATTATGAGGTGATAATTTTGGTCGGGGCGTGATCAAATCCAATAAAGCCCGAAGGGCTTTATGATAGGTTTGATCACGCCCCGACCGAAATTATCACCTCATAATATTCAAAGAATGATTCCTTATTACTTATATTTATATAATCTTAGGCCATCGTACGATTAAATATTTAAATATAAATAAACAAACCCCGCTGGCGCCTCGATTTGGCGTCGTTTGTATTATGAGTTATATAGTACAAAATCGATAAGTAGTGTTATCACAGGCAAAGACACTGGATAATGTAAATATATGTTATTATTGTCAATTTTGGTGCGGGGGGGGGGGGTAGGAAACTACAGAGAAACTTAACTTGGCTGTGAAACATATGCTTTTAATCTTTCTTATTGATATATCAATGAATGAATTATAACAAAATACATGTACAACAATTAATTTTGAAATATTACTGTTCTCTGCACAAGAAATCGGCAATGTGAACAAATTGGCACCCTATCATCCCTACCTTTAATTGTAGCGAGTAGGTATCCTTCTATATTGAAAACAATTCCAAAAGTAAGACTCATAATAAGTTGTTTACTGAGGAAAAGGAAAAAAAATGTATTTATTAATAATTCCGTATTATGTGATAATATCTCAATGATTTGTTTATAATCATAGTACTAGTGTATCACTGTATGCATACATAAAAACGATAAGTAATGCTTATATTTATTAGTGAAACAGGACAGGTTATTTATATTTAGATCACTTAGATACATGTACTAATCTTCATGCGGGGATCTAGAAAGGAGGGGGTCAGGGGATCTGGATCCCCTCCTCGGGAAAATTGGAGCTTATTTAATTTACATAGTGAAATTTTTTAAAATTGACCTAGGACCCCCTACAGAAAAAATTAGCTACGCTTATGAAGTTCTCTACCATAACCGCATTTTTACACAAAAGGGGTGAATAAACCCGGGTTTTAAACTATTACTGGTGGTGAAATACCCCAGGGTTCAAACGCACCAGGTGGAAATGCACCAGGGCAAACAAAATCACTTAGATCCGCGAAGCACACTGCATTATTACTAGTCTACTTAGATATTCTGTGTAAAAGTAAATACACATAATTATTTAGTTAGGTAGGGAGAAGTGAACATAGCATTTATTAATAGCTATAAAGACATTTATTTGTAGGAAAGAGCATGAACGAATGATCTTTATTTAGAACAGTTTGATGTTGCTAGGATACAGGTTTCAGATCCATGATTTGATTGGTTAATTTAGATATTGAATCTCGAATTTCGAATCTCGAATCTCGTATTTCGAATCTCGTATTTCGAATCTCGAATCTCGAATGATCCTTCTCGGCTTTCGTACATCTCCCTTAAAGATCAAGATCTTGTAAATGATACGAATCTACCATTTCATGAAATTTGAAAAAAATACTATTTTAATAATGGTTTTTATCATACTAGTTTTGTAAGGAACTGTAAACAATACAAACTTAATAGAAATGATAGTTAACAGCAAACACACAGGTTTACCTTTAATTTTCAAGAACACTACTCTTATTTTGACACTTCTAATAACGATGTCAAATTAATACAATAATCCCCGCCTCGACGCTAGAGGCGAATTTAAATACGAGGCGAAATAACGTGAAACCCTTTTATGTCGTTTGTATTGTTAAAAATAAATTGACTTAATTGACCAGGAAAACTCCTGAAATATATATTATTATACACATAGTTAGTATTACCATCGTTTAGAAAAGTACACAAAATTTGATATGAATCGGACCAAGCAATTTTAAACTAGTATTATATGCGGGAACATATCGATATTAAGAGGAATGAAAGGTTATGACCATTTTCACTTTATTGATCTTGGTAAGGAGAGCTCTGAAATTTAGGGAAAAAAATTCAAATTCTTGATATAAAATATTTAAATTTCTACTGTTATATAAAATATTCAAATTTCTACTGTTGTATTATTAAAGTTATAAATGAAAAAATTATATTAAAATATTAAAGGTAGACCTGATGAGTAATGTGTTGACCATCCAGCCTTCTTGAATTTTTTTTAATTTTCACGATGAATCTAGCCCAAAATAGACACATAAATCATTTACTAGATCTTGATCTTAAAGTGATACAGGTGTTGTGTTGCTGCTTTTCACTGAACAAATGTTGTATGTTACTTATTGTTTTATTTTAGAAAAGAATACAAGACTATATATCTTAAGCCTGTCGTCTGGATTTATAATATGCTTACTAGTTTTACTGGTCATAGTTGCAATGAAAAGGTAAGACATCTAATAAACATTAACTTTGGTATTTTATACAAAACAAGTTCCTGTACAACACTAACTTTTAACAAGAGAATTTGTGATTTTCGTAAAATCCTGTTCGGAAATATATTAATTATTTAAATTATCAACATGCAGGATGTATTTGTTTTCCGAAAATTAATAACATCTAACGATAAAGAGAAATTTTTAAACATTTTATTAACGTACTAATTGATGACACTTATTTTTCATCATTAGCATTTGACTCATTTAAGTCAAATACTAATTATTAAAAATATAGTGTATTTCCAGGGAAAGCAGGAAAAATGAAATGTATCTCCAACTTTTTTTTTCAAATCATACTTGTTTATCAACTGAAAATAATACATTTCCACACCTGGAATAAATGCCCATGTTTGATTAGCGTGCAATTTTTTTTTTTACATTTTCATATTCTCATATTTCCCTGAAACGTCATATGTTGCAAGATGTTTATGAACGGCATAAACATGCTCTATACCTGAGCAATGATTTCTTGCATATCTCCTAGAGTAGATATACATAATTGTCAATGTAAAATGTCCTTTGTAGCACGCAATCTTTATAATTAATTATTTTTTTTGTATTTTTCCTCAGAAAAATGACACCATCTCGAAATTACCAGCAAGAACTTGTTAATACGGAAAGTACACTCGTAGAATATTCATTTCCTGAGCACCAGGGGTACTCGGAATATGATCCAAGGCAAATGTTAGAAATTGTAAACACAGAACATCGATTTAAAGACTCACAAAGCAGGAAATCGAGATTTGAGCACTACGAATCCATTAATTCAAAACATGTGTCAACAAAAGTCAAAACTATTTCTTCATGAAGTCACATTAAAATCATACTAAAGAAATAACGTCGTTCATTTGTAAACGATGCAAAGTCTACCAAAAGGAAAGTGAAAGATAAAGTAAAAATGTGTTGTGTCTTATAAAATAATTCTTCTCATGATGTTGCTGAGGAAAAATACTTATCTTACTTTAAAATCGACTGATACATATAATTCACTATTTACCAAATAGCTGCGATTTTATGCAAAAAAGGAAGATTCATTTTATGAACAATATCCACTGCATTTAAAGCTAAACATGTTTAAAAAAGACATGATTAAGTTTACGGTCCAAAAATTAAATTTCGATATACCTAAGTATGTTTTCAGAGACATTAATGAAAATGATTTGTCGGCATTTTATTTCTATATGAAAAAACAAAATCAAAACAAAAACCCACTTTAAAAAAAACAAAAACTAAACAAACATTTACTTTAGTCAGCGTTCGTTTGAAGTTATCATTTCATTTTTTGATTTAAAAAAAACTGTTTATCTCAATTTTATGATCAAATACCCAAGTTGAGAAATATCTCAATGTGAGTCAATTGTTTTGATGATTTGATAAATTTGAAATTGATTTTACATAATTCTGATACGATATGATGTTAATTTTCAAAACGTACAACTTTAAAATTTACTAATGCTAAAAATATTTAAAAAACACCTCTTAAGATACAAAATGATATCCTACTATGGGAGCATTATGTATAACAAAGACTTAAGTTTGTTTTAGATGCTTAAATCATAAAAAATAATGGGTTCCTGTGTAGCAAAATATGAAAGGAATTTATTTTTCTTTGACATTTGCGACATTTTAACTTGATATGTTGCTAAACACACATCTTGAGATGGTATGTGTTTAAGATTGTTAGAACCGTTGTCCTCGAACCCATAGTTCCACATGCTAAATCTAAGGTGCACAAAATCATCAAATAGAAAACGGAAAAAGTCAGATACATCGCTGTTTAAAATATATTGGTGTAAAAGCTAATAAAGGCCTAATAAGATTTGTTCTATGTTATATAAAATTCACTGTGCAATCCATCCTCTTTGAATAGCAAACTTGAGTTTTACTTACAGTGGAATTTTATATAGCAAAATACATATTGAAAACAATTAAATATATCGAAGAAACTGTTCTTCGAGGAAGTGGTGGACTCACAACTGACTTTGTATTATATCAATAACTAAAAAGTAAACCTGATGGCAGTAGACGGACAGTATTTGGTACCTGGTAATTTTGTAATCCCACACACCAAGTTTCAACGAGTAAAGCGATTTTTAACCGTCAGCCATTCAGTCTGCCAGTCCTTTGTTTATGCCAGCGCAACTGCTCTAAAACACTGCTCGGGATTTCATAAAATATTATGTAGGTAGGTAGTAAGGTAAGGATACAATGTGTTGACTTTTACCCCTAGGAATTTGGTTCTATTGAACATAGATTTTGCTATTTATTGAATATTTTACTTGATTATTTTCCAGTGCAGTTTCTCTCTAACCACTGCTAAGGATTTCATGAAAACTTGCAAGTAGTATAAATACAATCTGTAGATGAGCCTACTTGCATGGAATTTTATTTATTAAAATTTTATTGGATTCTTTCCAATTTTAACTATGGCCAGTATTTATAATAGTAATATACAGTTTGTCAGCGGAACTCCTATCCGATACCGTTATAATTTCAGATTTTCCATCCAAGTTGAACTTACAAGGTTAGCCATTATTGAGTTTGCTAATGAAACTGTTTGTCTACGAAACTGTTCTTTAACAACTAATTTGAACAGGTTTTTTTAATGCGTATATTAATAAAAACAATAAAGAGTATCTGGCTACTTTTAAAATCTAGCCAGACCTTAACTGAAACAGATATCATTGCAACTTCTCTTATACAAGTAAATATGAATTCAAAAACCTTATTTTGTAATTTTTTGCCAAAGATAAAAGTATATGTGCGCATATTTGCAGGTTATGTTGATGTGAAGATTTGTCTGTGAGTTTTGTCGCTATTATTTTTATTGTATTTAATACATACACTCATAATGTGTAGCATTTTCAATGTAGAAGCGTAGGATATGTGAGCTTGCTCACGCTTTCTTTCATTATACTCTGTTTCTCTTATATACATGCATGTAACATATTCTAACCAGGAAGATTGATCAATATGAGTACTTCAGAGTTATAATGGTTATAAAGTATATTTAAACTAATTTTTCATCTAATATCAAGGGTTAAAACTAATGAGATTGATTTACTCAATGCGTCACCAGATTTGAAAAAAATTCTATAGTTATCAGTCCAAAGTATCTGAAGATCTTTACGAATTTACTCAATAACATAAGGACGTCAATTAACGTTCATCCTATCACACACTATCACCTTATCATGTCACTACATATTATTTTTTTCAGAACAATTTAAGGCTTAACGCAAAAAGAAGTGTTTAATAATAAATATGTAAATTTGAAATTTCAACCTAAAGAGGATTTTGTCCTCTGATTTCATTATTTATAGAAATATCATCCTATTTTGTAAATCGTTACATTTGGTATATAAACTTTATTGAGTTGCATTTGATTCTTTCTTCTTTTTTTTGCCTTCGTATTTCAAGGAGGAGTTACACCAGCTCGATCTACTGAGATTATTATGACTCTAGAAAGAAAGTAGTACCCCTGACTTACAACCGACACTTTTACATATATTTCCTTTTTCGAAATATCAATATATTTCAATATATGAAATGAAAGAGGTCATTGTTCGGATTTTTCTAAACAAAATGAATTTATCAAAGTTAGCGATATTGAAAGCCCACATCTCAGTCTTCTCTCGATCGATTTTTCTGTAGTCTGTAGATTGATCCGAGCCGGAATAATTGTAGCCTGTGTTCAAATCTGTTTCCGTTCACGATACCACTTTGCTTTCGTTTCTCTTTTCCTGAAATATATCCTAGTTTAAATTGTTCTTCGTATGATGTAAATAAACAATGGAATGATATCAAAATTTAAACCGGTAAAACATAAATGGAACTGTCACCAAAATTCCCATAAAAAGACAATGACCCATATGAAATAGAGACCAATGCCAGCAATGGTCATCTCTCGACGTCAGCTTACACTAAAGTCTAGAAAAATGAAATCATATGATAGAAAATGACCGATTGTTTAATTTTATACATCTTACGCACTTCCAAAAGTGACCTTCTATAAAAATGTTATAACATTCAAAGGACCGATAAATTAGCTATCTAGTGACCAATATTTATTAGTAAACAAAACAGGATTTTAATAGTAAATTTTCATTTTCAGCTGACTGCACGATTGATTTGTCACAAAAATGTAAGGCTGATACAGTAGCAATGTTTAAACTGACTATATTATAAAGTATGCTGTATTCTTTATGGCATTCGTCTAAACATTATATAGCTAAAGCCCATTTCAGAGTATGGCTTATATGAAACATGTAATAAATTGTTTTCCTTCTGATGTTAGAGAAAAGAATGTCTTTGACAAAAATCGTATAAACTGTATATTTTGAATATCTTCCTTATAAGGCACTCTTATCAGTAATTATATATGAAAAAAAGATTTTTATCATGATTACTATTTTGAACATCAAATAACTAAATCAATTCGTGGAAAACAACAAGGAAGTATCATATATTAATTAGAATAAAAATAGTTATAAATCAATTTGAATAAATTGAAATCTGTTTGTCCTTGTGAAACCTTAAATTCAAACAATGCAGTTCTGGTGCTATTTTTAATACAAGCTGGAAAACAAAAAGGATAGCTTTATCATATACTTAATCAATATATGTGTTTTGCAAAACGTTGCATTTTAGGAATCGTTGCTTCTCTGGTAGAAAAATGTTAAGACTTTACTTCTCTAAATCTACAAGTAATATGATATTGACTATATAAAACAAAACTGTTTAAATAAATTTTACATTTGTTTTCAAATATCGCCAGTGGATCTTCATTACAATGTATTCGATAAATTACCCGTTTCTAGGTTGATGAACACATACTCACAAGTTTGAGAAGGAATTTCTATGGGTATATTCACGATTACATTTTGCAATTAGCTCAAAACTCAAAGGTGAATATTTTGTACTTTTGAATCTTCGCGACTTAATTAGAAAAAAACTGGTTATCGTAATTCAAACCTCACTATCTAATAAAGTTAAAAGTTACCGTTTTTTGATACAAACTTCTTGATGATCTTAGGAGAAAAAAAAATAATTATACATGAAATGTATGAAAGAAATAGGATGGATACTGGACTTATATATTTGCAGTCCAAGTGAGACTTTGTAAATTGATGTTCTACGATAAGACACCATTTTAAACGTCCAAACTGCTTCAACCTGGGTTGAAAACGGCGAGTAAAGCCAAATAACACTTTGATAAGGATAATGGAGAGAGAACGGGCTGAATTATTGGAGTGAAGTGCAGGTTTTTGCCAATGACCGTCGTGCTTTGCCTCCTTTGTACTCTGGGCCACAGAAAGGGTAAGCAGGTAAATACAGTTTGGAAACTTTTTACTTAGGCCTCTCGTCATTACTTATATCTTAAGAATAAGATTGAAATTTGGGCTGTCACAAATTTGACATTTTATTTGATCCATTCAATGTTGAATTTTGGTATTTTATTTATTTTTTCTTCTTCTACAACTTATTCAAGAAACTTGTTTAATTGTTTCAAAGATTCAGATGTTTTCAAACACACGTATGGGTGACTGAATTTTTAAATCACTTGAGTCACTCAGATGACCTTGCTGTATCAGAATCTGTATATGTCCGTCGTCGTTCGTCGGTCGAACACTTTTGAACATTTTTAGCTTCTTCCCTAGAACCACAAAACCAATTTCAACCAAATTTTGCAGAGCATCTCTGGGTAAAGAGAAGTTAAAATTGTGAAATTCATGGCCTCTGTCCCCTTGGAGGTAGGGATGGGGCTAAAACTATCAAAATAAGGGTTAAAAGCATCAAAATTAATGCATTCTTTAAAATATCCTCTTTACTCGTGAACACCAAGCAGTCAAACTGCTGGCATTTAAATTAAACTATATCTATAAAATTTCCTTATCATGTGATTTTCAAGGAAAGTCTTTCAATTAACAATTCATACAGTCATGATAGGTTTACTTGCCCATATTTGCTACGTTCAATGGCACACATTTTAATAAAATTGTTTGTCCCTTTCTGCGTATATTGCAAAGACGTGGCAAAACCTGTTGATCCAGAATGCTTTGAACCTGGAAAGTAAGTTTATTTTTTAAAACAGTATGGTTTATTGGCACGTTAGACTCTATGCATATAAAGATGGTTTCTTCCTTCGTAGAAAGCTTTTACTTTCTTTTATATAGCAGACAAGAGAGAAGATGTTGTTCAGACTATAGAACATTCGATGCAAAATGTTACGGTTAGTTGTCATAAAATCATTTGTAATATCTTTTATATATAGTTGATATAGCCTATATTTACTTGTATAACGCTTAAAAATAACATGAAAATCAAAACTTCGTATTCTTAAATTTTCTTCGAATTAGTTTCAGATTTTAAATAAACTAGACATTTACCCTATATAGAGAGACCAAAAACTTAATCAAATGATTATGCAACTGAAGGACAAAGGTGGTATTTTTTCACCTGCTTAAGGTGTAGTTTCATAAGAACCAATATAATTCAAATCAGATGATAAACCATTGTCTTGAATGTATAGAATTAAGGTGGATCTCTACACCAAATAAGTGTAGGAGATTTTTGTTGCATGCATTTGTTACCAATACTAGGCACAGTATTCAACAATAATATACCTCAAAATACAATACACTATTTTCTAGAGAATTTTCAAAATATCAGTCTGGTTCCAGATAACCCCTTATTTATCAAATTTTTAAACATTTCTGTTTTAAAATTCTTATGAAAGTGAAATGTTATTAAGTTTAGAAATGAAAAACAAAAAAATCATGAATGAAGTTTGTATGATTTTTATTGGAATCCACATAAATATGAAACTAAAATATAAAAAAATTCTGTTAAAGCAAACTGCTGGACAAAATCCCTCAAAAACCTGAAAATATAAACAATATTCGTTGGTGAATGGGATAAAGAAAAGAAATTGAATGAAATTGAAAAATTAAAGGAAATACTTAATTATTGCAAAAATCTTGGTATGAAAGATCCTGTTTAAAAGTTGTCTTTCTTTATTTTACATGGTCTCAAATATCTTGGGATCAATTTTTCAATTAACAAAAATCACGAAGAAAAATTAAAAAAGGAACAAGTCTATGCTAAATATGTAGATATAAGATAAGTAGTGCTTATGATAATGTTTGAAGCTGAAAAATTATATTATTGATGAATGCATTATATATATTTAACTCTTCAGAACAAAATATTAGTAGTTAATTATATCATAAATTGCCTTTTACTTTTTTATATACAATAGCAATTATAAACAACAACCATACGCATATTAATACATACATTAGATGTCCATAGTGATACACATGCATGTGTGGAAATGAAAAACATGCTCCTTTTCAGAATCCTGTCTTTCCCTCATTTTGCTTGCAAATCCGGGCTTCTACTGCTATTGCTACCTAGCTGTATCTATTTAAATCAAAATACATTAGTTTAATGTCAAAGTTTCAGTGAAAGTCTTTTACTGCAAATTTTTTTTTTTTTAATTTGGGAAGTTAGGATCAATTCAAGAGATCGTACTACGGTACTTTCGTTTTATATTCATCATACATATATAGTTTAAATGAACATTTGACATCTGCTTACCTATATCGATAACCCGCCACATATGTATGATCGTCTGTTGCAGATGACATGACAAAAATGTTTGCCAATAGCAGCAGAGCAGGGAAACGGTATATTATTTAGAGTCCACGTTTTCCGTACAAAACAGCTGATAATCAATGTTAGTTAAAAGCTTTTAACAGGAAGAAAATTGACATATTTTCTAAGCGTTTTGGTGATTTCAGTCCTATCTCGTCTCCTTAATTAGAAGAGTTCAATTAAACGGTGTATAGCTATTTTGTACCACGACATAATGTTATCAATCCGGAACACAATGGCGTTTTGAACGGAAGTCAGACATGTTTGTGACGATGTAGCCTTCCACCTTAAAATTGTTTCAGTGTGTCTTATGTGTTATATGAGATATTTGCTTTAAGAAGAGATGTCTGTGAAACACGTATCCCCCTCTCCCTTAGACATACACTATACTGTTCAAAAGCCTTTGATATGGGCAGTATACATTATAGGCAGTAAACTTGGAAATGAAATTGGTTTTTAAACCTTTTAAACTTATACTAAAGAGGGCCATCTATCGGTACTATCTGAGATGCATCAAGATATCCATTTATGTGTTAATCAGGTCCTTCATACATTAATTTTAACAAATCAAATGAGAAATTATGAGAAAACTTATTAATTTTGTGAGTAGGTCTCTACCTTAACTCTTTACGCAATAATCTATTATATGATATTTTAGAATTTTTCGCATTATCAACATGCACTTTAGACGGGTACAACAATGTCATTTTAGCCCTGGTTTAATTTTCTAACAAATTGCTTAAAATAAATTTAAAGTTATTTAGGTAGCCTTTTCTAGTCGTATGGTCTTTCATCATTTCTGTCAACAGCACAGAGGTTTTCAAGATAAGATATACGTGTACATCGTTTTCTTGAATTACTGTTAAAATATGAAGATTTCTCTTTTTTGTATATTGCAAAGTTCTTATTGAATTTTTGCACAATACTGAGGTTTAAGATAATACTAGTATACCATTTCAAATATTTTAACATAGCTTTATAAAACAGAAATGCTTAAAGGGGCATGGTCACGATTTTAGTCAAAAATTTCGATTCTAATATTTATAAAGCTTCAGTAAGCATTTTTTATAGGCAACCAAAATTTGAGTGTCATTTGATAAGTTATAAGCGAGTTACAGAGCTTACAATTCCTCGCAATATAAACAAAGCTTTTGATTACATTTTGAATGTTGAATTGAAAATTCCAGTTTAAGACCTAAAATGAATGTGTTAATCGTTAGGAACTGTTTATTTAAGCTTAATTAAAATGAATAAGAATATAGACAAATCATCTTGAAAAAGATTTTTACTGGTACTGTAAACAAAAACAGGGCACGAGCCTTGTTTACATGACGAAGAATTGTGAGCCCTGTATCTTGCTTAAAACCCATCGACGGGCATCTAAATTTCATTTGATCATTAGAAATGCATTGATAAAGCATGGTAAAAAATAAAAACAGAAAAATAAAATTTGACCAAAATCGTGACCATGCCCCTTTAACTTGGGTGCCAATGTTTTTGTTAAATAAGGTGTATATTACATGTACTAAAAATTAAATTAAAAAAATTATTGCATAACAATAGAAATCTATAATAAAGATGATTTAATATCTATAATCTGTAAGCTACATAATTAATTAACCGGTAAACAATAGAACGTCAGATATTGGTTATTGTATATATATAACAGAATATTCATCTTTAGCATGCATAGGTTCCTTTGGAATGGAATGTGTTAAACCATGTCCTTCTGGTTACCATGGAATACAATGCTCGGAAAAATGTCAGTGTGATGAATGTAACAGCATAACTGGAGTATGCTCTAACCTAACTGTAACAACAGGTCATATTCAATCATATCAAATATATTACATTTTTATCTACTCTTTTATTAAGAAAACAAAACAAGTTTATTTTAAATTCTTAGACATATTAAAGTAGTCCGAATATCGCACTACGTCATAATACGGATTTTACAATATCGGTTCGACTTTAACGAAGCGTTTTAGATACCCGGTATTGATTTTGCTCTACATCGCTGTTGTAAACAATTGCAATAATAAGCAATTAGAACGGTAATATATATATTCTATGAGAGATAGAAATGATTAATGTTGAGAAACTCGATTCTGTTAAAGTAAAATGAAAAACGAAGTTTCTGATTAACCAGGATCTCAGGTATGCATATATCTTCTTTGTTTTGACCCCCCCCCCCCGAGTTTTTCTTTTTCTTTTACTAAAACCGGTTTAAATTTAGAGACAGAAGCTAGCCCATTTAGTGCCGAGTATAGGACTACCTTAAGTGTACAATTTTTCAGATAATTTACAAGAGAAAAACCCCCACCGGTCTCGTAGCTAATTTTGTTTTTAACATGTTTGTAGAGAGTGAAAGACATACGAAAGAAAGGTGTTATAACCAAGTAATCATCATCATACTCTGTAGTTGCATTGTATCTTTACTAGTGCTGTTGGTGGCAGTTGTGGTTAAAAGGTAAACATAGACATCCAATTATCTATTGTACATATATCTATATCCTTTTGTTTTATAAATTTATTAGTCATTTTTACAGTAAACAAAATTTTATTACTAATTAAAGTTTTGAAGATAGAAATATTTTTAACAAAGATTAACGATCACTGACAACATTTTATAAAAATGAAACCTTATTGGGTTTCTTACTTCTAGGAAAACGACTTCATATGGCCACTACCAGCATGGACTTGTAAACATAGATCCGACCTCTGCAGGTTTTTCAACTGCTGAAAACCAAACCTACCTTGTATGCGACCCGACAAAAATGATCAAAATCAAATACCTTGACAATCAGATGGAAGAGCTACGGAATAGTGAATCAAGATCTAAACACTACGTCTCTGTCACTTCAAAATTAAACCATAAAGAGAACGATAAACGTCCTCCTAGGTTAGATGAATGGAAGACAATTAAAAAGGATGTAAAAAAGAATGAAGAAAAATGAGTGTAGTGCGTATACTATCAAAACGATTTTCTTTGCATAATGACAGTGACAAATGAAGCTACAAGTTTGTTGTTGACGATCATTTGCCATGCTGTGAAACCTAAAACATCTGATATTACATTTGATATAATTGTTCACGATCTTAGTTTCTTATTTTAAAGGTTTTTGACGGTTTTTTAATATATAACAATGCATCTGAATATGCTTAGTGGATGTATACGAAGTAGTGCTAGTGTGTTGTGCCTCGCTAATGAAAAACTGA
This sequence comes from Magallana gigas, assembly GCF_963853765.1. Classification (NCBI taxonomy): domain Eukaryota; kingdom Metazoa; phylum Mollusca; class Bivalvia; order Ostreida; family Ostreidae; genus Magallana; species Magallana gigas. Next base: position 39,647,786 of record NC_088855.1, on the reverse strand, counting down.
ACATTTTATAAAGTGTGGAAAGCATGTAGCTGTGAAATGCTTAAAAACTTGAAATCCTTTTTGTAATATCATATAATTTGATAATGCTTGACTCCGTGAAATGTTCCTAGTTAGTTATGTCATCCGTACATGTATATGAAAACATTGCTGTCGACGGCCACAATTTCTTTAACAATATTACTTTTAAACACTTTATACAGGATATACATGTAATATAGACCTTAATATTTTTGCCTGTTGATGAATGACTATTTGATTATGACTGGTGATGATTTGATGATCTGCATCACCTATAATTTACTACATTAATCTCTCTCTTTCTTTCGTTCTCCCATTGAAGTCACAAGCGACAATGTCTAAACTCCGCCCTATTACGATCTGATTGGCCAGAGGTCAGTTAAAACGTTACGTTGAAACTTTTCTAGAGTTCACGCCTATTAAAAGCTTATGCTTAATTCACCCTTATTTATACTTATAAATATTATTACTCGTACTTAAAGCTGACATTTCTTAATTCATATAGACCATCGTTGTCCCTAGCCAAATAAATTTTAAAATGCTTCAAACTTACATTAGTATAGGATACACTGGACCTTGATTTGTCACTTTATAACTATTGATAATTTGGGTGACCTACTTTCTGGTCATGGGCGGTTTTATGTCTAAGCTCCTCTATCTACGATCTGATTGGACAAGAGTCAACCAAAGTATTACGTTGAAAATTTCCTTTTGAGTTAACCCGCATTAAAAGTTTCTAGTACGTAGCACAGGATGAATGACCATCTTTAAGTCCTCCTTAAGATAGCTTAAAGGTGTTTAAAGGTAGCTTAAAGACGATCTTTAAGCCACCTTTAAGCTACCTTTAAGCTATATGTATTGCTTAAAGGTGGCTTAAAGAAAGCGTAAAGATGGCTTAAAGGCAGCTTAAAGACTATCTTTAAGCCACCTTTAAGCCACCTTTAAGGACAACTTATAGGTCCTTAATGTCCAAACTTCTTTAAGCCACCTTTAAGCTACCTTTAAGCCACCTTTAAGCCATTAAAACAAAAATTAATTCAATATTGTGCTTAATTTCCAACAAAATGTATAAACTTTATGAAAGAAAAGGTATTAAAACGGTTTTTGTTCTAGAAAGAAAAATGAAAAAAAAAAACAAAAAAAACAAAACCGGCCACGGCGAGAGTTGAACCCGGACCCTTAGTTTACTAGCATCACCACACATCCTCTGCGCCACGGCAACTTACATATATAAAAGCGTTTTTATATCCTATATATCAGTGGATATTGAATCACTGTATTGAATGTGTTTACTTGAAAAGATTTTGACAACCCATTCAGTTTGTAACAATCACTTATATCTAATTTATAAATTACATGCATGCATGTATTTAGAATGAAATACGGAACTTGGTCTTCAGTGAACAAAAATATATTATACCTAAATGGAAACCGTTAGGTTCACTATAGTAGGCTTTCTTACATGTAGTTAATAAATTTAAACCGAGTAGATATACGTTCATCTTATTTATAGCTATAAAAATGTAAGAAAGAAAATGAAATCATTTCTTTTATTAAATGAATTGATACTATTAGGGTATTTGTTCAATTTCCCGCAATTTCCCGGTTTTCATGATCGCGGCGCCGTTCCAATATGTTTAAATATTTACATGTAATTGTATGTACATGATTTATAAACTATCAATTCTATAACAAACAAAATTACCAATTACCGGTGACGTATTTACTGCATGTGGCAATTGCAAATGACTTGTACATACAATTGTATGATGTGCCAGGCCGGGTATATTTGACATATTTACCCTTATACATATATTTAAATAATCAACCCCTATTTATGATCACCGGTACATTAATTAATGAGCCTCAAAATTTTACTCTTACATACATGTATCGTTAATTTGTAGACGTAACATCTTTGAAACCCAGAGCTAGGAAATAATACTTTGAAAATGAATTACAAATGTAAATTAACTTTTATTCACTAGACTTATCGTATACTCGTACATACTAAGATTCAACGCCTTTAGAAACCCTGACGTGCACCTGGGCACACGACACACCTGTTGTGTATATCTTGTATATTCTGTGTTAGTTCCAGGGGTTTTCTTAAGTTTATTATATATATTACCATGTATTGAAGAGTTAGATGTGTGTATTTCAGAATTAGAGGTTGAGAAAGCTATTTTGAAACTGAAAAGTAACAAGAGTAATGCTGAAGATGGTGTAATTAATGAATTTTTTTCGAAATGTAAAGAGGTTATGATACCTATTTTGTGTAGACTTTTTAATAATATATTTGACTCTGGTTTTTACCCAGACAATTGGTCAAAAGGTTGTATTGTACCAATTTTTAAAAAAGGTGAAATGCAAGATTTAAACAATTATAGAGGTATCACATTAGTTAGTTGCTTGGCAAAACTATTTACAAGTATTATAAATACTAGATTGTTAGAATGGGACCAGAGATATAATATCATTACTGATGCTCAGTTTGGTTTTAAACCAGGGGTAGGTACAATTGATGCGATATTTGTACTACAGAATCTCATAAGTAGAACTTTAAAAAACAAAAAAAGATTGTACTGTTGTTTTGTGGATTATACAAAGGCCTTTGACTTAATTGATAGATCAAAACTATGGTATAAATTGCAAATGGAGGGTTTTGGAGGAAAATTGTTACGTATTATTAAGTCTCTATATAAGAATGTAAGAGCATGTGTTAAACATAAAGGTACAGTTACAGAAACATTTAGAATCTCAGCTTGAGTTCTACAAGGTGAAATATTGTCTCCATTATTATTTTCAATGTACCTTAATGATTTTGAAAGATATTTTATAAATAGTAATTGTACATCAATTGAATTACAAATGATTAATATGTTTTTAATTATGTATGCTGATGATACTGTCCTTTTGGCAGAATCGCCCGAGGGTTTACAGGATATGCTGAACACATTGCACAGATATACTGATGAATGGAACTTATCTGTTAATGTACAAAAAACCAAAATTGTAATTTTTAGAAACGGAAAATGTGTTAAAGATAATGAAAAATGGGAATACAATAGCAAATACGTAGAAGTAGTGAATCAATTTAACTATCTTGGTATGTTGTTTAACTACAATGGTAAATTTTTATCTACACAAAAGCACTGTGCAGCACAGGGAAATAAAGCAATGTTCAGCATATCTAGTAAAATGAAAGATTTGAATTTTAATGTTGAAACTCAATTGAATGTTTTTGATACTTATGTAAAAAGTGTACTTAGTTATGGTGCTGAAATTTGGGGATTCCATAAAGGTCAAGATGTAGAAAATGTTTATATAAATTTTTGTAAGAAGGTTTTGGGTGTCAGAAAAAATACTTGCAACAGTGCAGTTTATTATGAAGTAGGTAGATTTCCATTAGAGATTTTCAGGAAACAAAATTTTTTTAAATACTGGTTTAAATTGAGAAACAGTAAAAACTGTATTTTAAAAGCATGCTACGAAGACATGGTGAAAAGTAATGACATATGGATTTCAAATATTAGGAAAGAATTGTCCATCTTAGGCTTAGCCGATTTATATCAAAGTACTATGAAAGAGTCTGTTATTTTAGATATTATATTTAATAGAATGTGTGATGTCTTTAAACAAAAAGTTGTTAACGATATAAGCAATGCATCAAAATGTATATTATATAAACATGTTGTTGATCATTTTTGTTTACAAGTTTACCTAAAGAAACCAATTCATGTAAAATATCGTAAATTAATTACACGCTTACGGTTTGGTTTTCCTCACATGACTTAAAGATTGAAACAGGGAGGTATGATAATTTAACACGTGATTGTCGAAAATGTGAATCTTGCAACTTAAATGTAATTGAAGATGAGTTCCATTTTTTACTTATTTGTCCATCACTTTGTAGTTTAAGAGATAAGTATATTAAAAAATACTACTCCCGAAAACCAAGTGTCTATAAAGTTATACAGTTATTATCTACCTCTAATACTAAAGAACTGTGTAATTTAGGTAAATATTTATATTATGCAAACAAGCAACGAACTCTCCATGTGAATTATCCAAATTGATTACTGTAAATTCCTTATATTACGCGAGTACTTAATTCCGCGATCTGGTGGTTTCGGATCAAATCGCGAGAATATAAAATCGCGAACATGGAATTTCCATCCTTATTTCTTATAGTTTTGAACTCTTAGAAAATAATAGCGAGGTTTTAAAATCCGCGAAGGGTGCTTCTCGCGATTTTACGCGGATATTAATTCCTCGCGGTTAATTAGGAATCTACAGTATGTACACTTTGTTGTTCTTACTGTTTATTTAATATGTATATGTTCATATGTATAACCTATGAGACATTTGTCTCTTGGAATAAAGAACTTGAACTTGAACTTGAAGTTGGACAAACAATAGACTTTAATTAGATATACACAAACATGCACCTAGGCACACGACACAACTGTTGTGTATATCTTGTATATTCTGTGTTAGTTCCAGGGGTTTTCTTAAGTTGGACAAACAATAGACTCTAATTAGATATACACAAACGAACAAAACTATGTCTAGACAAACAACGCAGTAATATCCTGCCCGATATAACAAAGGCAGTTGAGAGTCTTTTCATCTTTAACATGTATCTAGCAGATCTAGAGTTAGAAATAATGAAAATTGAAAAAAAAAATACAAACCTTAAACCGATTAACAAATTAAATCATGCATTTTTGGTTCATTATCTTTATTTTGTTTAATAACCGGATGAACTGAGAGAGAGAGAGAGAGAGAGAGAGAGAGAGAGAGAGAGAGAGAGAGAGAGAGAGAGAGAGATTTAGAGATTTTTTTCACCGATTAATTTATGATAGAAAACAAACATACTTTAATTAGTTTTATGCACATATTAAGATACAGAGACTGCGCTCATCCCTACAATAATTTTGAAACCCCCCAAAAATTATAAAGAATTTTATAACGGCAATCTGTGTCCATCGGAGCGGTGCTGATGATAGCGATCTGCGTTTAATGGAGCGACGATTAAAACCGCCTGGAACACCCCCCCCCCTTCCTTGGAAATTATATTATCACTCGGATGACCCCCTCCCATCTCTATAAAAGAGCTTTTGCATTTAATATATGTTTTTATTGTTCAGCTTGATCAATATTGACTTAAAGGCCACTTAAAGACAGTGTAAAGGCAGTGTAAAGAGAGCGTAAATGCCACTTAAAGATGCTTAAAGGTGGCTTAAAGAAGGTTGGACATTAAGGACCTATAAGCACTTGCTTAAAGGTGACTTAAAGGCGGCTTAAAGGTTGTATAGCCTTTAAGCTCCTTTAAGTCACCTTTAAGCCACCTTTAAGGACTTGCTTAAAGATGGTTTTTCGCCCTGTGTAGTTCACTATTATCCAAAATAATCTGCATAACAGGTACATGTAGTTTCCGTCTCAGCAATCTGAATAAAATCAGCTGTTCTGATACGCTACCGCTCTCGAACGGTATCGTATCAGAACAGCTGAGTTTAATCAGATTGCCGTCTCAGCTGCACATTCCAAAGCACAACAGTCTCGTAATATCTTTGACGAAAAGGAGCGGTGTAGATCCACGAGTATAGAGAAAGTTATTTTGTACCTGCAACAAACATTTACCATCAATAACATAAGATTATCTGGTTGGAGACATTGAGTTTTGATGCATGATATTTGTCACTTTATCGTTCGATTTGAATGTGTACACAAAAATACCTTTACACATTAAAGTTCATACTATTCGGATTTACATCAACAAGAATGAATCGCAGGCCTAATAAATTCAACAAATGCAGAAATTGGATTATCTGGCTTTGTATCTGTCGATAGCTTTCCTTCGTCCGAATCACTTACTATAATATGTGCACAGTTTCTGCTTCCCCCGCTTTTTGCTCAATATTTCGATAATCATAAATACCTCTGTGTCCAAACTACGTTCATCTACTAGAATGGAAAAACTTAAGATTAAAATGCTCCTTCTACAACTTTAGGTTTAAATACACAAACAAGTCTAAGGGGATTTTGTATTGCAAACGAATATTTTTATAAAAGATCTTCATACAAATGATACGATTTCATGATCATAAAACCTTCCGGGACTTGGCTCTACATCATTACCATCGACTTGACCGACTGATATGGCAGCACTATTGTCGTGAATGCTATTTTTATTAATTTGATTTTCGACAGTTATCGTTTTTTTCATTGGACATTTGATGACAGACTTGGTGTTTTTAGAGGAGGACCAACAAATCTGTGAGTGGTACAACCAGAAGTTGCTTCCTTTTCAGAACACAATTTACATTCAGCTATCTTGGCTTGCTTTCTTTTTAAAAAAAATATTCTTTTATTTTAATCATGCATCTGTTGGAAGCTAAGTTTATATTATGAACTTCGGTCTCGATTAATTAAAGTACAATTTTCAAACCGGAATTATATTGGTGTTTCAAACCCGAACTAAATCGGCGTATAGTATGGTGTCCGGATAGGGCCATTTGCGTTAGCGTGACATCGCGTTCAGATAAACGAGACATCGCGCTAACACACAACACGCCGTCGCGCTAACGCAACTTTGCACAACACGCCGTCGCGCTAACACACAACACGCCGTCGCGCTAACACATAATACATTATCGCGCTAACACACAACACGCCGTCGCGCTAACAAAACTTTGCACAACACGCCGTCGCGCCAACGCAACTTTGCAAGTTTCACAGTCTAGTAGGAAGTCGTGTCCGGAAATATTAGACTGCGCATGCTGAAATTTGTAGGCCTATAAATTATTAATAAATCTACCAATTGATAAATTTACCTTAAATATTTGATGTAATTAATTAATTCAGCAATGATATATCTATAACTTGTACATGTCACAAATTCATATTAGGTGCTCTGTATATTACCAAAGCAAAGAAATTTTAAAATGTAAAATTACAGGTATATAACATGTCACACTGGCGTCGGGAGCAAATTGAAAGTGGGGGCTAGACTGATCCTCAGAAATATTGAGAGAAAAAAACCTAATTCCCAAAATCATGAAAATCCTAATCCGTGGGAGGGTGGGGGGTTATGCCTTTTACTCAAACTTCTAAATCTTTCAAACGTACATTACGGAACAATTATGTTTCCTGCGAAAAAAAGTGTGTGGGGGGGGGGGGGGCTGAACCCTCTATTCTACTATGTTCCTAATGGTTAGGTATAACTTAGCCCCGGTTGCGACGCCTATGTGTCATGAATATATTATTGTTGATTTAATGAATTTTATTAAATATTTAAGGTATATGTATCAATTGGTAGATTTTATAATAATTCATATCCTTATACAGTGACACACTAGTAACTATATTTTTATTCATATGCATTGATGATAAATGAAAATAATATATATATTTCAAAGTACATTTTATTTATTTTTCATCCATGCTTGCGTGCATGCCTACATATTTAAGCATGCGCAGTCTGATATTTCCGGACACGACTTCCTACTAAACTGTGAAACTTGCAAAGTTGTGTTAGCGCGACGGCGTGTTGTGCAAAGTTGTGTTAGCGCGACGGTGTGTTGTGTGTTAGCGCGACGGCGTGTTGTGTGTTAGCGCGACGGCGTGTTATGCAAAGTTGTGTTAGCGCGACGGCGTGTTGTGTGTTAGCGCGACGGCGTGTTGTCAAAGTTGCGTTAGCGCGACGGCGTGTTGTGTGTTAGCGCGACGACGTGTTGTGTGTTAGCGCGACGGCGTGTTATGCAAAGTTGTGTTAGCGCGACGGCGTGTTGTGTGTTAGCGCGACGGCGTGTTGTGCAAAGTTGCGTTAGCGCGACGGTGTGTTGTGTGTTAGCGCGACGGCGTGTTGTGCAAAGTTGCGTTAGCGCGACGGCGTGTTGTGCAAAGTTGCGTTAGCGCGACGGCGTGTTGTGTGTTAGCGCGATGTCTCGTTTATCTAAACGCGATGTCGCGCTAACGCAAATGGCCCTATCAGGACACCATAGTATAGTCAAAATACTGTATTTTATATCGCTTGACATGCTTATACTGGGATATTTCACACAATATATTTATTCACTCCTAACCATGATCAAAATGCATACAAGACGATGTAAAAATGCATGCATGAAATAAATACACGTAATATACACGTAATCCCGATTCATATCAGCGTTTCAAATCTAAATTACATCGACGAAATGTCAAAATACTGTACTTATTATTGCTTTATATGCTTGAACCAGTACACTTCAAACAATATATTGATTCACTCCAAAACATGTTAAAAAAGCATACAAGTAGGTGTAAAATACATTTAATATAAACAATAGAATAATAAAAAAATTTTTTTAGTCGCATTAACTTTTGATGTAGCCTCATATTGCACATGCAAAAAATATGGTTGCATCATTTATCAAGACAATTAGCTGTCCATTAAAAGTTTTATTCTAAAATAAATACAATAAATGGTTTGTAACTTTCAATGAGAATTAAAAATGAAAAATCCTTTGAGACAAAAAGAGTCTTCACGCACGTAGCTTTAAAGTTGACCACAATTATCTAGTTTTAGGATTGTTTTTAAAGGAGGAGACTAAGACTTAAATGTATATATATAAAATGTTTAAATTTGGTGTTAGACGGGCACACCAGTAATCGGTTTAACCGTTAGTTCTGCTTAACAGTGTATTATAGTACCCCAAATTGAGAGCATGCTTATAGGTAGGTTTATTTTTTTTTTCATAAAAATACAAATCACATCTACTTTTCAAACCTAATTTTCAAATTGTGCCAAAAAAGGGGAACATGCATGCCTTACCCATTACTAGTTTTAGTTTGGTAGTTGTAGTGTTATCAAACTTCATTCTATTTATTTTACATTCAACAATGAATAACGATACCTGGACTGCAATAATCAACCCAAATAACTGCAATGCAATGTTGCAACATAGCCCTAAATTACAATTATTTGATGAAAATCTATAAAGGGAAACCCCTTTAAAACTACAATTACACTTAAAGCAATATGAGCTGCAATTTTCATGAAGATTTTTTTTTTTTTTTTTTCAAAACGTTATTTTCTACTTAGATGACAAAATATCATGGTTTTTAAATTTCTTTTAGGCGAATTTTTGTGGAGAAGACCGTTAATAAGCCTTAATTGGGGCAAAATGGAATTATTGTCGTCCTGTACAAAAATTGATTTGCTATATGTTCCTCTTTCATCTGACAAAAAATAATGATTTTTTCAAATCTTATTTATCTTAAAACTTTAATTTATAGGCAGACTTATCATACTAGCAGGTTTTTGCAGCAAAATAAAAATCTAAAAAAAATACAGCTTATATTGCTTTAATTCAACCTTTATGAAGGAGTAGTGATGTTCTAGGGATATTTGTCTTCATAACATGTCATTGACAAAAGGAACAGCAACACATTCTTATACATTTTAAATAAATGTGCATCTCTCAGAGAACTGTCTCTATGTAAACTCAAAAGTACAAAAAAAGGGAAACTTCCATCATGTGATGTTTAATGAATTTCTTCCGCTGGACAATTTATAGGTCTTATTATACCGGAGAATTCACTCTGTGCTTAATGACAACATTTTTTATAACATTTTTTCTTGTTTCCTTCGGAATATATTGTATAGAAGATTTAAATCCTATTGAGCCAGAGTGTTTTTACCCTAAAAAATAGTTTACATTTGTAAGGTCAATTCATTTCTTATTTTGAAAATAATACGATCTACAAATTAAATTCTTTAAAAAAATATTTTGAATTGTAAACAGATTTGTTATTGTATTTTTTTTCTTAAACAACAGGAAAACATTGCTGTGCCGGCTATGAAACAATCGGAGGAAAATGTCATGGTTGGTTATCATTCATGTCCTTTTCTTGTGTATATCGTGTTACAGGTACATGTACTAGATGGTTAATACCGACATAAAGAACTCATTTTTTCAGCTATTTTACATTCTCATCACAAAATATAGTACATGTATTATAAAAGCATATTCATGGATTAGTCTGTATAGTTATGTATTTTTGTGTATTGTATCATTAGAACTATTTAAATTTAATTCTATGATTATGATCACATTGTACATTTTATGTAAGTAGGCAATACGAAAATGATCCATCGAAATTTGATAAATAATGCATAGCAAAGATTGTTTGTTTTTCTTTTAAAGTTCATCCTTTATCTTATAAAATGTTATTTAATTTTATTTACACAGGATGAATGACCATCTTTAAGTCCTCCTTAAAGGTAGCTTAAAGGTGTTTAAAGGTAGCTTAAAGACGATCTTTAAGCCACCTTTAAGCTATATGTATTGCTTAAAGGTGGCTTAAAGAAAGCGTAAAGATGGCTTAAAGGCAGCTTAAAGACTATCTTTAAGCCACCTTTAAGCCACCTTTAAGGACAACTTATAGGTCCTTAATGTCCAAACTTCTTTAAGCCACCTTTAAGCCACCTTTAAACTACCTTTAAGCCACCTTTAAGCCATTAAAAAAAAATTATTGAATAGTGTGCTTAATTTCCAACAAAATGTATTAACTCTATGAAAGAAAAGGTATTAAAACGGTTTTTGTTCTAGAAAGAAAAATAAAAAAAAAAAACACAAAAAAAAACCGGCCACGGCGAGAATTGAACCCGGGACCCTTAGTTTACTAGCATCACCACACTTCCTCTGCTCCACGGCAACTTAAATATATATGAGCGTTTTTATATCCTATATATCAGTGGATATTGAATCACTGTATTGAATGTGTTTACTTGAAAAGATTTTGACAAACCATTCAGTTTGTAACAATCAATTATATCTATTTTATAAATTACATGCATGCATGTATTTAGAATGAAATACGGAACTTGGTCTTCAGTGAACAAAAATATATTATACCTAAATGGAAACCGTTAGGTTCACTATAGTAGGCTTTCTTAGTTAATAAATTTAAACCGAGTAGATTTACGTTCATCTAATTTATAGCTATAAAAATGTAAGAAAGAAAATGAAATCATTTCTTTTATTAAATGCATTGATACTATTAGGGTATTTGTTCAATTTCCCGCAATTTCCCGGTTTTCATGATCGCGGCGACGTTCCAATATGTTTAAATATTTACATGTAATTGTATGTACATGATTTTTAAACTATCAATTCTATAACAAACGAAATTACCAATTACCGGTGACGTATTTACTGCATGTGGCAATTGCAAATGACTTGTACATACAATTGTATGATGTGCCAGGCCGGGTTTATTTGACATATTAATCAACCCCTATTTATGATCACCGGTACATTAATTAATTAGCCTCAAGATTTTACTCTTACATACATGTATCGTTAATTTGTAGACGTAACATCTTTGAAACCCAGAGCTAGGAAATAATACTTTGAAAATGAATTACAAATGTAAATTAATTTTTATTCACTAGACTTATCGTATACTCATACATACTAAGATTCAACGCCTTTAGAAACCCTGACGTGCACCTGGACACACGACACACCTGTTGTGTATATCTTGTATATTCTGTGTTAGTTCCAGGGGTTTTCTTAAGTTGGACAAACAATAGACTTTAATCAGATATACACAAACATGCACCTGGGCACACGACACAACTGTTGTGTATATCTTGTATATTCTGTGTTAGTTCCAGGGGTTTTCTTAAGTTGGACAAACAATTGACTCTAATTAGATATACACAAACGAACAAAACTATGTCTAGACAAACAACGCAGTAATATCCTGCCCGATATAACAAAGGCAGTTGAGAGTCTTTTCATCTTTAACATGTATCTAGCAGATCGAGAGTTAGAAATAATGAAAATTGAAAAAAAAATACAAACCTTAAACCGATTAACAAATTAAATCATGCATTTTTGGTTCATTATCTTTATCTTGTTTTATAACCGGATGAACTGAGAGAGAGAGAGAGAGAGGAGAGAGAGAGAGAGAGAGAGAGAGAGAGAGAGAGATTTTTTTCACCGATTAATTTATAATAGGAAACAAACATACTTTAATTAGTTTTATGCACATATTAAGATACAGAGACTGCGCTCATCCCTACAATAATTTTGAAACCCCCCAAAAATTATAAAGAATTTTATAACGGCAATCTGTGTCCATCGGAGCGGTGTTGATGATAGCGATCTGTGTTTAATGGAGCGACGATTAAAACCGCCTGGAACACCCCCCCCCCTTCCTTGGAAATTATATTATCACTCGGATGACCCCCTCCCATCTCTATAAAAGAGCTTTTGCATTTAATATATGTTTTTATTGTTCAGCTTGATCACTATGACTTAAAGGCCACTTAAAGACAGTGTAAAGGCAGTGTAAAGAGAGCGTAAATGCCACTTAAAGATGCTTAAAGGTGGCTTAAAGGTGGCTTAAAGAAGTTTGGACATTAAGGACCTATAAGCACTTGCTTAAAGGTGACTTAAAGGCGGCTTAAAGGTTGTATAGCCTTTAAGCTCCTTTAAGTCACCTTTAAGCCACCTTTAAGGACTTGCTTAAAGATGGTTTTTCGCCCTGTGTTATTAGCATGTATTGGTTCCTTTGGTTTGGAATGTGTTAATACGTGTCATGATGGATATCATGGTATACAATGCTCAAAGAAATGTCGGTGTGACAATTGTAACGCAATAAACGGAAAATGCTCATAGGAGACTACAACAGGTTGTATCTGAAACAAAAGTTGATCTTTAATACTCAAAATTATTTGCACATTTCTTCTGCTTTGTATATATATTAAGGTAATCTCCATTGATTGAAAAAGGTATTGATGAATTAAGGCATCGTAATCGTGTTCCTATTGAAATTTTATATACGGAAAGAATTCAATTTACTAGGGTTTTTTGTTGGAAATAATTGTTACAACCCATATATTTTCCTTTTTAATAGACGAATTTGAGTAAAAAAAATTTGGCATAGACATTGTTAAACCCCCAACAAATAAATGAAAAAAATAATATGTCAAAATATTACGTATTCTGTTTTTAACGGTACACAAACTATAGTTGATGGTCGATTAAGCCGGTGCAGAAATTAACTCGTAAAAGAAATTTTTAATTTCTACTTACAAAGTGTCTATAGACCTAAAGTCAATATCAAAATAAATCGAAATATATAGTATGCTCATTTTGCTTTTTATTGTGGTTAACTTTTGTGCAAGTTTCACTTGTTTTAAAGTTTATTTACGGAGATTGTACTAGTACATTTACCAAGCCATAGGAATCTGACTACTACATCATTTTGAATTAGTTAAGACGTCAAGGCGACGCAGCGAATAAACATCAAATTGATTAGAATCTTGGAAGAAGTCATTTTTAGCCCAAGCAACTGATTAAACAAAACTACGCCATGAAAAGTTGTCAAGAGCTTCAGTTTATTAGGTTTTTTGACTAATTGTTTAACTAGAATGAAAACACGGTAATTAGACATTCGGGTCGCAACAACTCAAGTTTTATTCACAAAAAACCAGGAATGGAGAATGTCCTTGTTTTTGTCTCTCTAAGGTCGTATTCTGTAGGTGATTAACAGTCAAGTCATACAATAATGTGCAAGAAGATAATCCCAAAAAAAAAATATTTAACTCATCAAAGCTAAAATTTCCCAGAGCCCAAACCCCCACTCAAACCACCCCCCCCCCCTGAATTTATTTTACAGGGCATCGGTCACGTTTTACTTTTTTACTTTGTTATAACATACACTATTACAATTGAATTTTCGTTCTGTGTTTTGTCTTACAGTTCTCCACCGGATTTTCTTTTACAATTTTTATGCGATGCTATGAGATTTTCATGCAGTGCTATGAGATTTGTATGTAATGCTTTAAGTAATTGAAATGAAAGGCTTAATGATGTAGTATTGTATGGTATTGTGTGCTATGATATGAAATGAGGTTCGAACAAAACCGCCTCCGCATAAAGAGAAGAGTTCGAAGAGTTCCATAACTTACACAGTAAAATATTTAAAACAAAAACAGGTAACCATTTATCTACAAATAAAACATTTTTTCTTTTAAAAAATCATTTAAAATTTAGTTGAAATTATACTCAATGTTGCAGCTATACTATGATATGCTATGACGAATGAGAATTCAATGATGTGCTATAAGATTGTATGCAATGGCATAAGATTTATCCAATGACATAAGATTCCAATTCTATGTTATGAGAATTCAGTGCTATGGTATGTAATTTCAATGTTATGCTATGCTATGGCGTATGTAGTGCAAATTGCTTGAATTGACTGTATATGTCTTCATTTGCATTTGCATTTTAAAGATTTTTTACTTCTCTGTGAAAAAATGTTAAGACTTGACTTTAGTGAATCCACAAATATTCTTTACTTTTCCACACAAAACTTTTCGAATAAATCTAACAATGGTGTTAAAATACCGTCAGTGGATCTTTTAATATGAGAAATTTATTTTTTAAAAGCAAATATTTCACTTTAAACATCAAAACGTGTTTATTAACTCTTTTCGCAATTTGACATATTTGATTTTTTCTTAAAAGCAAATTGCACTTTAGATGAGTCTAAAAACGCCAGCTAGCATTAAGTTAATTATATCTTGCAAATTGTTAAAAGTAAATTACATTTTTTTAGGTAACCTTTCCTATGGTATATCATTTTTACCAAAAGCACAAAGGTGTTCAAGATAAGATATTCTTTAATTACAGTAAAAATATGAAGATTTCCTTTTTGTGTATATTGCAAGGCTATAATTTAAAATCCATTGCACAATACTGAAGTTTTAAGATAATATTATTTCAAACATTTACCACATGGTATTATAAGACTAAAATGTTTTATTTGTTGACAATTGTCGGCAATATCAATGTTCTCGTGAGATAATGTGTAATTTTCCATAAAATGAATGCTGGAACATGTATTAGAAATGACATTTGAAATCTAATATGTCATATATGATTTAATATTTATAATATGTTAATTGCACAATTCATTAACCGGTATCAAATAAAATGCTGTCATATACTGGTTGTGTTATATATTAAAAAAAATAATAATCATTAGTATGCATAGGTTCCTTTGGAATGGAATGTGTTAAACCATGTCCTTCTGGTTACCATGGAATACAATGCTCGGAGAAATGTCAGTGTGATGAATGTTACAGCATAATTGGAGTATGCTTAAACCTAACTATAACATCAATCATATCAAATATATTACATTGTTTATCTACTTTTTAAGGAAACAAAACAAGTTTTTTTTTCGAATTCTAAAACACATTAAATGTAAAATATTTCAGATAATCTACAAGATAGAAAGACTGGTCTTGCCGGTAAACTTGTTTCTTTTTTCTAACTTGTTTGTAGAGATTGAAAGACATACGAAAGAAAAGTGTAATAACCAAGTAATCATTATCATACTCTGTGGTTGCACTGTATCTTTACTAGTGCTGTTGGTGGCAGTTGTGGTAAAAAGGAACATGTAAATATATATGTCCAATTTCTCTATAATACATATTATATCCTTTTGTTAGGTGAATTCATTTATCATTTTTGAATGAAAAAAAAATATATTTACAAATTAGAATTTTGATAAAAAAAATAATTTTTAACAAGGATTTACAATCACTGACTAAGTGAAATGAAAGTATGAAACTATTGGATTTCTTGCTTCTAGGAAAACGACTTCATATGGCCACTACCAGCAATGACCTAAACATACATGTACATGTAGATACTACTTCAACAGGTCATTCAACGGCTGAAAACCAAACTTATCGTAAATGTGATCCCACAAAAACGGTTGAAATCAAATACCTTGACAATCAAATGTAAGAGCTACGAAATTGTGAATCAAGACCTAACATTACGTCTCTGTCACTTCAAAATTTAACCCAAAAAAGGACGATAACGTCCTTCTAGGTTAGATGTATGAAAGACAATCAAAGAGGATGTAAAAGAGAATAAAGAAAAAAGAGTGTCATGCGTATACCCTTAAAAAAGATTTTCTTTAAGTAATACAAGCGACAAATGTAGTTACATGTCTGTTGTTGATAACCAGACGCCATCTTGAAATACCGAAATAATCTGATATCACATTCATACTTAATGTATATGATTGTTTAGGATTTTTATATATATTTAAAAAACGTTAAAAAATTGCATTTGTTTATGCTTATTTAATGAATACGCTATAGTGCTAGCGTGTTCCGCATTCTAATAAAAAGTCGAGCATTTTCATTTTATAGTATGAAAAGCTCGTAGCTGTATAAAGCTTGAAGAACTCTCTATTTTTTCTAATTAGATAAAATTTATTTTCTATTGAAGGATGTTTTTATAGATATTTCAAACATCTGTTTAAAAAAAGTTGTCTGTAAACTTTTTAACATATCAAATAATGGACGTACAAATGATGAATGTTTGTAAAGGAAGGAATAGAATTCGTGTATTTTGTGGAATGGAGTGTTATTGATACATCGATAAAAAATGTAGATACAAATATTAAACATCAATTACTCTAAACAAAATATAATGCCTGAGATTGTTGTCCTAGAGGTACCTATTATATTTATATTCTGAGTTAAACATATTCACGGTAACAGTTTTCGAATTAAAAATTGAATTTAGGACGACAAAACTGCCCGATCTTTAAGAAGTATGATAAACTAAGAATAACATGCAAGTACAGCAAGAATATTTTACCCAAACAATTTTCATAGTTTATTTGATTTTTTAAGTTGTTTTTTTTTCTTGGATGTTTTAATTTTGTTCAAAAGTGATCCTGCCAATGCAAATGGACACTCACGATTACAATAATTGGTATAACTCATCAAAGAATACATATCGCTACAACACATGATTAAACTCAGTTATGCGGCTGAAATAACTATTATTACTTTAGATATTTTGTTGAATTTGGGTTTAGCAAAAAGAATCTATACTACTACATTAAAATAATAGACTCGAATTTTTAGTCTTTAATACCGAGAAATCGGAAGAATACTGTCTTTTGTTTTATATATTTTAAACATCATTGGTACTTGAAGATTACCAATTTGTTTTTATTTTTTCTCAGTTAAGCTTCGCTTATTAATAATCAGCGAAAATTCCTCAAAAAATCCCGGAAATCACCTGAATTGTTTGGATTTTACAATCTTGGGTTTGCGCAATACATTCACGTTAACGGGGTCTTTAGTTTGTTTCCATAATATCACATCTGCATGAATAAACTCAGAAATGATAATACAGATACGGGTAAATTTTCATTGGACTTTTGCTATATATTCTGTTCATATATATTTATTTTAATGATTTCTTAAGAGAGAAAGTATAAAATAACATATATACATTTCAACTAAGTTCTTATACTTTTGTCTTCGTGATGACAAAAATAGTTGATTACATATGCAAAAAAGTAACATTATATTTGTTAGGAGAGTGAAGATAGAATATGTTTTATCGTAAAAATGAATAATGTCCTACGGACCCAGTTTTACAAAGAAAATACGTGCACGTTGGCGAAAAGGTGTTGAATTCTTCCATTCTCTGGATTAAAATTTTTAGTTAAAAGGTATTTGCAGTCTCAAAAAGGTTTGTTGTGATGAATTTGACTATCATTTTCAAGGCAACTTCATTAATTTTCTCCAAAATCGTTCCGGAGCGATTCTGCAATTTTCTGCTACATTACGGGTATAAGGGATGCATTCTAACTAGCTGTGGTGAGGGCCTTTCCCGAGACACAGTTAGATTATTCAAATTAAGGAAAGTGTAGTGAAACTAATAGTATTATTGTAGGCCTATAGCTTTGTTATGTAAATGTCAATAATAAGGTGTTTCGATGTACCTATTTCGTAAATGTCCGATATGCAATGTCAACCCGTGCACGCACGGGTCAAAGTCTAGTTATAACTAAAAAATACAGCTTTTATTTAAAATCATGCTTTATCTTTTTTTAGATAATAAAAAAAAATCACAGACTATAAGAATCCGCTTTAATTCAAAATATTGCATCCTTTTTTGGAGTAAATTCGCATCCTAAGGATTTGTATTCACTTTACAGAATTTCATCCTAGAAAGAATTATCTACGGCCCATTTTTCTCTCCTAGAAAAAAATCATACTTGTATATAATTTCCCTCTACATTACAGTTTGCCTTTCCCTCTTTCCATTTTAGCGCAGCTGAATTGTCTGTTAAGTTTTTACTTTTTTAATTTCTTATCTAGAACCACTGGCCAAATTTAACCAAAATTGAAACAAAGCATCCTTATGTAAAGGGAAACAGCCAAGTCTAATTCAGAGGGGATATAATTGAAAAATTGTAAAAATGGGTGTCTTTAAAATATCTTACCTGCAATAACAAACTGATCCACTGATACTTTTAACTTCAATTTCACTGTTTATTATTTCCTTATTTTCAAATCTTGTTCATGGTCCCATTCAAGGGGTGGGAGGGGGCAACATGAAAATTTAAGATAAAATTGGCCCCCTGATGCTACATGCCTGAATCTTTAAAAGTATATAATATACAATTTCCGATTTTACTTTTCATGCATCCTCATAAAGTAAAGATTCTAAAGTTTAGGACCAATTAAGTATGAACCAATACTGGGGCACCAACAGGGGTGCAGTATTGAAGATAAACATAATCGGAAAAAAGATTTCAAAAATCTTTTTTAAAACTTCATAGCTACAATTTGTGATTGTGCGATGCTATGTTTCTATACATAATCACATTCATTAAATGATTACATAAACAGGCAGGTAGCATCGTTTTTTGAAAGTGATGGTTGGGGGTGGGTGAGGACAGACTGACAATCAAAAATAAAAATACATCGCAAATCCGATGGAGGGGGGGGGGGGGATGACTATATGATAACCCTTAACTTCAATTTCAGTTTTTACGTACGCGTGCTCCGAGAATAGGTGAAGACAGACTCCTTGATAATTCGAGGTTTTTTTTTACTGATAATTTAAGAAGAAAATGTTTGCTGCGAGAAAAAGTGGGAAGAGCAGGCCCCCTGCCCCCCTGATGCTACGTGCCTGCAACAATCGAGTATATACACGAACAAGCGTCGCATGAGCAGTTAAACAAGCCGGTAATTAATCAATCGATACAGTATATCTGAATCGTTAAAAAATATAATAGTTTTGAGTGCATTATAAATGTAGATCGATTTCTCCTGATACCTTTTTGCACGCCATCTTGCGATAATAAGTGCATGACTGTTGGTTTTGCAACAGTAATCGTTTGTTTTGCATCGGTTTCTGTTGATTTTGAGTTAAGCTGGTCTGTTTTCTATTTTAGCATGTTTTTTAAAATACGTTGTTCGTTTTGCATAAACGTCTTTTTTCACCTTTTCTGCCGCCCATAGTAACTCCCACGCAAAATGTTGTAGACAAAAAAAAAATCTCATCTTCAGTGCAATATCTTGCATATAAAATGTCAACGATCGTGATGCGCTTAAAGAATTTCATCATACCTTATCATAGTTTAATTATGTCTCCCCTTTCAAAGGGGAGACATATTGTTTTTGTCAACTTTTTAAGGAAACGGAAGACCTTATTGTTATTCTTCGCATTCTTTTTAGGGTCTTCCGTTTTCAACGGAAGACCCTCTTGTTATTCTATTGTTTTTTTTTATTATTATTATTCTTCTTGTTTTTCCTTCTGACTTCTTTTTTGCTTTATATCTCAAAAACTATTCAACCAATTTGCAAGAAATTTTCAGGGATTATTTTAATTTCTTGTCCCTTGAAGCCTTCAAACTTTTAGTCATTAAGTCACTTCCGGTTTCTAGTTACGTCATTTTAAAAATTTTCAAAAAGTGATTTTGTCCAGCACTTTTCTCGTAAACGGTTGTTTATAAAGACTTGAAATTTTCTGTGATTGTAAATCTGCGGATTGACTTATGGCAAATGTACAGAAAAATTTATTTTGTCACTTCCGGTCGAAACCGGAAGTGAAACAATTTTTTTGAAAAAATTAATTTTCTGATCAAATCAAAAACGAATATGTGTTTTGTAGAGCTTATTAAGCTGAATCTAACACTGAAAGCCGTTTCAAAATCGGACGATGCATAACAGAGATATTGGGGTTTAAAAATTGATTTTTCCGGAAATTTTGATTCCGCTTCCTTGGTTTAAAAAATAGCGTAATATTCAAAGTAAAATTAACTCGTACCAAAAATAATTGTTAAGTCGTACTTGAACACATTCGGATTTTTTTTGTTAAGTCGTTCTTGAAATCGGAAATGTTTTTGTTAAGTCGTACTTAAAATCATTCGTATTTTGTTAAGTCGTACCAGGAATAATTCGATTTTTTCATCTTTTTATTTTCGTTACTCTTGTTGGTTTTAGAGCTCTGCTTCTGACAGGAACTTCCAGCTTTACTTCCGACATTAACGGAAGACCCACTCGTTGCTTTGCAACGAGCTTTGCTCTAGTTTATTATTATTATTCTTCTTGTTTTTCCTTCTGACTTCTTTTTTGCTTTATATCTCAAAAACTATTCAACCGATTTGCAAGAAATTTTCAGGGATTATGTTAAATTCTTGTCCTTTGAAGCTTTTAAGGTTTCAGTCATTAAATCACTTCCGTTTTTTAGTTACGTCATTTTAAAAATTTTCAAAAAGTGATTTTGTCCATGACTTTTCTCGTAAACGGTTGTTTATAAAGACTTGAAATTTTCTGTGATTGTAAATCTGCGGATTTACTTATGGCATTTGACCAAAAAAATGTATTTTGTCACTTCCAGTCGAAACCGGAAGTGAAACAAATTTTTCGAAAAAATGAATTTTCTGATCGAATCAAAAATGAATATGTGTTTCGTAGAGCTTATTAAGCTGAATCTAACACGGAAAGCCGTTTTCAAATCGGACGATGCATTATAGAGATATCGGGGTTTAAAAATTGATTTTTCCGGAAATTTTGATTCCGCGTCCTTGGTTTAAAAAATAGCGTAATGTTCAAAGTATAATTAACTCGTACCAAAAATAATTGCTAAGTCGTACTTGAACACATTCGGATTTTTTTTTGTTAAGTCGTTCTTGAAATCGGAAATGTTTTTGTTAAGTCGTACTTAAAATCATTCGGATTTTGTTAAGTCGTACCAGGAATATTCGATTTTTTCATCTTTTTATTTTAGTTACTCTTGTTATTGGTTTAAGAGCTCTGCTTCTTACAGGAACTTCTAGCTTTACTTCCGACATTAAAGGAAGACCCACTCGTTGCTTTGCAACGAGCTTTGCTCTAGTTCTTCTTCTTCTTATTTTTCTTAACACTTTTTGTGCATGCGATATCTCAGAAATGGCTCGACCGATTTGTACGAATTTTACAGATCTTACTATCCATGTTCTTACCTTATCGGAAATTTGTTAGTTGATGACGTCATTTCCGTTCTTGAGATATTGGCATTTTAAGGATTTTAGGGGGGTGGTTTGTCCAAGAGTGTTCTGATAAACTACAAACGATATTGATTTCAAAATTTCAGGAATGATAGACAAAAGATTGTTTGTATGCACAAAAGCATTCATGTTTGCCTATCACAAGAAACGTCGGAGCCCGCGTAATTTTGCTTGGTTTTCTTAGTTTATCTCTTTTTTCGCAAATATTTTGTTAAGACATGTAGAAGAAAAACTATTTTAAGTTACAAGATCTTTTGTTTGACATCAAGAAAAGGGGGCTGGTCCCTCAAATAAGGGACCTAGAACCCTTGAAAGTTTTCACTTAATAATTAAAAAAAGAGTTAAGATTTCAATATGGCTGTCGCTGCAAAATTTGTTCATTATGATCTTATCAATATCGTAACAATAATATTTTGTTCGGGTATTGCGTAATATGAGTGTAAAAAGCTAAACTTGTTTCCATGTATTTGTGTTTTATTTGGCAAATAAACGGGGCATTTGTGCGTATAACTGACATAAAGGGTCCAGATTACATACGGAACGTGCTTAAACATTTAGTTATTTTCTAGTGAAACACATTATGGACAAAAAAACTGCTTCTATGCAATGCATTTGAGTCGCATTTAAAATCAATCTGGATTTCGAGCTGTGTATGTGAACAATTACGTATCCGATCCTTTGCCCCGATCCTTTGCCCGCGGCTGCATGACTATTTAAAAGAACAAAAATAGAGCAGTGTACATTTGTTCATTAATAGTTTTGAAGTTTACATATTTTATTTGTTATAATAGATCATATGAAAAGGGCAGATGTCAAAGTCGTTATACAACCATACTAGCTACGACGTAAGGGGTCAGTTTAAACACGAGGCAAAATAATTTTGTAAATATCTTGTCTAATCCAGTGGCTTTAAAAACATTGGCCGGATAAGGCAACTTCCGGTTTTAAGGACAAAGTTGAAAATTAATCATAGTATTTAATGCAATAGGTCTTGATCGTGTAATCTTGCAAAATTTTCAATTATTTCGATATATATTAGATTTCATCGATCTTATTTACGGGACCAATTTTCATTTTCTTTTTTGGGGGTGGGGGGGGGGGGGTGGGGACAATAAATTCATTACGGATCTTTTATCAAGAGCTCTTTACTGAGAGATATTTTGTGAAAGGTCATAAAAGCAGATATGTTAATGATTTTATGATGTGTTACGTTATAAATTTTTATAGGTTTTTAGAGGTCAAATGTCCAACATTTTAATCACCCATAGATCAGAAATGAAATATCTTTGGAAATGCAGTATTGAAGAAAAGATGCTCACAATAATGTACTAAACAATATTAAACCTGCAAAATATCATTAAACGGTCCCTATAAGGAGTTAAGGAATCGGCCCCTAAAACTTTCTTTCCCTTACATTTCAGGAACGGTAATGAATTTCTATACACTTGTTGAACAAAATGTTTAAAATCAAAAGACCAATCATTTGATATTAAGAAAAAAGGACCTGACTCCTCAACTTAAGGCACCATAGGACTCTAAATACTTTTTTCTAATCCTTTACTGAGAGATATTTTGTGAAATGTCATTAAAGCAGATATGTTATGTTACAGTTATGTATCCAAGCAATGTAATGATTGTATCGTGTGTTACATAATTAGGTGGTTTTAGAAGTCAAATGTCAAATGTATCTATATAGTCGTTTACTGAGAGATGTTTTGTAATATGATATAAAAGCAAAATTAAGTATAATTCGTTTATATATCCTGATTTTTCATGCGTTACCTAACTAGGGTTTTTAGGGGCCATAGATAAAAAGTTTAATATTTTCTATCTTAATTGGAAGATATGCAAGTATTTAAAAAAGCAACGTAAGGGAACTTATAAAAAGCATTACAGGAAAGCATTAGTACTTAACTCCTATTTCCAGATCATGTTTTGTTGCCGAAAATTAAAGTCGATGACGTCATGTCACTTTCAAAATCGGACGGAAGACCTCCTCGTTGCTCGCAACGAGATCGTGTCTAGTTATTCTTCTTCATCCAAATTTATCCAGACCGTAACTTAAATACCCTTTGACATGAAGACTTCAAACTTGAAACATAGGTAAATGGTATTGAGAAGGAGTGCACGCCACCAAAAGTTTTGACCTTGACTTATATTGTTTTTCAAGGTCAAGCTTTTCATAAAAAATATTGTCCGGACCATAACAGAAGACTCCTTTAACAAACAGACTTTTAACTTGTATCATAGATAGATGGTATATAACCTAGTTGAACCCAACCAAAATTTTTGACCTTGACCTAGAATTTTTATTTTAAGGTCATATTAGAAAAATTTTCATTGTTCAACTCCTGATTATACTTTGACAGAAGGACTTCAAACTTTAAACAATAATAATACACTTAGGTGTACTATTGATTTATATATGACCTTGACCATGTTTTACTCAAGGTCAAATTAAGAAAAAGATAATAAAATTTTGTCTGGGTCTGGGTAACATATAGCTGACATCATTCTTTTTCAATTGTTAAATTTGCCCCATATTACAATCCTTGGGGAGATTAGGGAGACATGTGTTTTTTGTAAAAAAAAAAACAAACCAAAAAACAATACCCACTAGTTTCAGTTCAATTATCAACAAGTTGTATCCTGTAGACACATACATTGTACACTTTGTACACATTTCGCAGTATTAGGGTACGTATGAACTACGACGAAAGTGAAAATGCACATAATATTAATGTGATTGTTTTATTATTTAACCAACCCCTCCCCCTCCCGATAAAAAAAAACAGAAAAAAAGAAAACACCCGCGAAAAAACAGTGTAATACGTGTTGATTGAAACAGGTACAGTCATATAAATGTAGATTATGTTATTTTTCGCTTACAAGTACATGTAACATTACAATACCATTGATATGATTATTTTACTTGACTGTATTATATATAGGGATGCATATTTCATAACAGGATTATATAGAAATAATCAGAATAAACCGTTTTAAAATATTTTACAGCTCATCATTACACATTAGAATACCGTATTAAGTGATAAAAGATCTTAAGTTTAAAATTCTCTGATAAATAGATTTAGGATGATGACACAAACGGAGGCAAAGGACGAAATAAGAAAAGAGGAATAAAAAATAAACACTTGAAAAATGTTGTCATTAAATGGCGCCATCACTCAATTTGCCGATACAAAAGTTAAACTCATATTGGCAAATAAACCTCTTAAGATTCAGAGTAGATTCTAAAGACTTCCTCATTATCATAAGGACACCATTAAATTCGTATCATTTTACCCTTTCCCTTGTTTATCGATTTTCAGAGAAGCTGATAAAAAATACGACAAACAAGAGTAATCAATTAATAATATCAACAGAACAATTTGAACGACTGATCTTTTCCCAAAAACTTGTGGGATTTTTTAAAATTTATATGCAAGTCGTTGTATACAGCAGATTATTTCTCATGTATTGTTTTAAATGATGGAAAACAGTTATGGCTTTAAACTCGGAGGAAGAGTCCCATTACACTTTAGGGGAATATCTGGTCACCTCGATCATATGAGGACCAAAAATGCAAACATTTCTTGAACTGAATTGCTCATGCCAAAAACTGACCAAAACTATTGGTAAGAGATAAAACAGCAATACATGTACATGTAAGGTTTTACATGACGTTTTGTATGCATTGTGCACACAAATGCAAAACAATGCATTTTTAATAACCTAGAACAGCGCATATGCAAGCTTAAATTGAAGTTATAAAATTAAAAAAAAAATGAAAAGAAGGTCATTTGTGTCTATTCTACAACCAGTTTTTAAAAAAAAGGTTAACCTGTTGCAGTTTTTTCTCAAAATAGGTACCACAGACTATTTTGAATTGAACTTTTTCTATGAGAAAATAAGGTCAATGGGCCTCTAAGACAAGACAATGGGTCTAAATATAGACTGAGTATTTTTTGTTTTGTTTTACCATGCCAACTGTTAGAAAAGGATTACCTATTTTGAGACAAAGTTATAACTTTTTCAGTTCTTTAGATATGTTGCATGTCATTTCATTCACTAACAATTATTTTTCGTTAAGACGCAACTTTCCAAGTACTGACAATTTTCAACAATAACAAGAATTCAGCGGTAGTGGGATATTGGCACGCAAATCAAGATTTTTTTTTTGCAACCTCGGCAAAATGTAAATATAAGGATTAAATCCTTATCGCGCGTTACTTGATTTGTATGCAAACACCGTTGCAGTTCAGAGACAATGTCTCTCAAAAAATAAGGATTCAATGCTTAAACATTTACATTCCACTTATTTTTTTGAACTTAAAGTGTGTGTAAAGCTACTGTAGACATACCA
This sequence comes from Magallana gigas, assembly GCF_963853765.1. Taxonomy (NCBI): domain Eukaryota; kingdom Metazoa; phylum Mollusca; class Bivalvia; order Ostreida; family Ostreidae; genus Magallana; species Magallana gigas. The sequence goes on along the minus strand of NC_088855.1, from coordinate 39,622,009 downwards.
CCATAACAGAGACAGAGTACTCAAAGGTTAAATGATGAGTCTTATCATGAAGTCACAAACGTTGAACGTTAAAGTGCAACGTCACATGCTAAAATCAAGTCGACGCTTGCTGCTCTTCCAATAGGTCGATTTTCACCTTTGGACAATAGACCATTTCACGTTGCGGTACTCTTTTGCAGGGCAAAATGACGTTGTTTGGTGAAATTTGACGTAACGTTAATTGTTTTGTGTACGTCAGTTTACTATCAGAGTAATAAAACTTCGGCTAAGTATATCAATTTGCCCTTCAGTATCGCAATTATCGTGAAGGGGTCTATCCAGTAGGTTTGAAGCATAAATCTCACTTGCAGACAAGGCAAAAAGTTTTTTTGAAAAATGAAAATATAACGCGCGTTACTCAATTTGTATGCACACACCATTGCAGTTATGCGACTACATCTGAACTTCATTCTGCACTTGTGAAATTATCAATAATTAAATAAATTAAATACTTTATAATTAATAGGATAAATAAAAACAATAATTCGGCAACTTTCTGATGTTACGTGACAATAACAGAGTTGGTCGCAGCTGATTCACTAATAATCGTAATGATTTTTTTCTATCAGGACCGTCAGGAAAGAGATAAAGTATAAAACACTTTTCAAAAATCTACTTCAGATGTATGTCATATGTTGTCCTCAGTTTATGATGATTCTTAACTTTCTTAAGTTACTAGGATACCGTCGAGGACCGTCTTTCTTATGGCGTTTCTTAGTCCAAAGATAACTTCATAAACAACTGCAGTATTATTGTCAGTAACCTTTATACAATCGGTTATCAAATGACTGTAAAATTATGTCTTTTCGAAGAAGGAATTACATTAAGAGGGTTGGGTGGTCGTATCCATTTTTAGACTATGTTTATATCCTTCAAACGAAGAGCTTTGTATAAAGATAGAGAAATATATTCAAAGTTTAGCCCTAAAGTATTGGATTTTGTCTTTATCAATAAATAGTTCATTACCAAAATTGTAATATGTAAAATTTTAATGCACATCTGATAGGTAAATTGTTGCCTCAATGCCCCTTAAAATCAATTTTAAATGATGATATATCCTGGGGGTTTTTGTCATGTAAAAAAGTCTCATATCACGGATTATTTTTGGGTAGTTTCATTCTTTGATGTTTTATGAATTGCATTGCAATACTAGAACTTTAAACTTCCGAGAAACACAGAACGCGGGGTGATTCGAAACACCAATGACTAAGTAATTTTGATCAATTTATCTTTAAAGTCGGTTATGAGGATCTTATCCAACATTTCAGCTTATTTAGGAAATATAAATAAGTTTTGCTCTTTTAATCCCTTAACTGCAGAACCGGGGGGGGGGGGGGGGGGGGGTTCGTCCCTATCACTGTCAGTCGGTCATTCTGTCCAAACTTGGCAAAGAAGTAATATAATGAGGAACCTCAGATCAAGCTTAAGTTTAAAAAGAATTAACAGATGAAAAAGAAATTACTTTTAAACGAGTCGTTTTATTTCTAGTCGGGTTCGTCATTAAAAAGAAAAACACATTTCACCAAATTTCAAATTTCTCGATCGATTCCTATATAACACATAAATGACATGATAAGATTCCTTTCATTATATTTGGGGTGCCGGTCGGGAACATATATTCCTCATGCAATATTCTTTAAATGTTTGTTATTGTGTTATAGCGAGTTTGTGCAAGTTCACTATCCGAATGATATTAAATGTAGATGAACTACGTACTCCACCAGCGTACGTTTTAGGCTGTATACTGAAATGCATAGCAGTGAGGGAAGCTTGATTCAAATTTCGATATTCTCAGCAGGCTAGCTGCATAAATTTAGTCGCCCTATCCGTCGCTGATATTAAAAGGTAGCCGTCGAAAACACCGACGAATGCCAGGAGAGAAAGAAAGATTGAGAGAGAAAGAAAGAAAAAAGAGACTAAATCTATTTTAAATATAAGTTTCTTTTTATTCGAGTATGAATTCTTACAGCGAAAATTGGATATGTGATAAGTAAACGCTGTTTTTTTTCTTAAAATAAACAGCATTTAGTTCTCAATTCTTATATTGTGTTATAATAAAAGGTTATGGTGCATTAAGTAAATGTGACGGTACAAAAACTATCAAAGTACTGAAGTACTGACTGGAGTTGATTTTATCGATTATCATTTATTCAAAATCAACGATATGTGATTTTGCATGGCAGGTAGTATCAAGAATCGAAATATTTCTGAGAAATTGTATGGATCCAGGCAAGATTGAACTCTAGTCTTGTTCAACCAAACGCTCGGCTGTCTCCGTTTATCTACGACAAGCAAGAGAGACTCAAGAGTTTAGTCGGATATTAACGGAGACAGCCAAGCGTCTGGTTGAACGAGACTACATTGAACTCTTGCGTAGTAATACATACGACTTTAAAAAATATCTAAGCTGTTTGTACAATTTAAAATCTTATTATTTTCACGGTATTAATAAATAAGTTTTCTTGCGAAACAATATTTCAGAATACATAGCATCGGATTTATCGATTATTTTTAAGAACTAAGTGGTGTCAGCGGTACTGTTTTGTACTTACACATGTAGGTGCAAACACTGTTTCACTTTCGCTTTGCCCGAGTAAGTGCATAGGAGAGTTGATTAAAATCAAGTCCCAATAATAGTGTTAGACCTTAAAAAAAAAAAAGGTAAACCTCTAATTTGAGTGCAAGATGACATTCGAAGAAATGTTCAGAAACGGATCAAAACAGTTCACCATTAATCAAGTTTATCCATAAAAGATAAACAATGTTATGTAGAAAGACTTTGATTTTTTTAATGATTAAAATCCGGAATTTTTGTGTCCCTTCAAACCGTTTTTGACCTTTATTGATCAAAACCTTGTTACGCTTGCCCATACTCATCTACTTCCTTTTTCCGCTGTATCAGAAATCAAAACCCATCCTTCCCTACCCCAAATTTTGAATTTTAACTAATTTCAACCATGTTTGTTTCAAATGCTCTGTTTCTGCTTGTGTCTTTTTATGTTTTAGAAATATGCAGAAAAAAGCCATCGTCATAACTCATTTCAGAACAAGCCTGGTTATGAGGAATTGATGTGTAGCACAATTTTGACAGTAAAACATTTGCGGTCGGATACTGTTATTTCCAGGTCCGACTGCACTTATATAAACCTTTTGTGCTATTTTACCATAAACACTTGTTTACTTAATCAAAATATTGTTATCTAATAAAAGTCATGACATTTCTGCCACCCATGTGTTAAGTGCTCTATTTTGGTAAATTTTTGGATAAAGTGGAGCACATAGATGCTAAACCTGTTTCCTTTTAAAATGCTCCTGTTCAATTTTTAAAACTGATATTAATTCTAATTAATCCCATAATGTGGCATCTCTGTGTTTTGCTTTTGAGCAATGGTCTTTTCGAAATAATGAATTTTTCGTGCTGAAAATGGGACTAACACATCGAATTAAAACTGATTTATCCACAGAATAAGCTTATCAGGAGTCAAAAGGGCAAAGTTTTGCTTAGATTGTTGTTTGCCATTTAAACAGGTGATCACTTAACATAATTAGCCCTCTGTGAACGGTCCTGCTTACGAACAGTTAAAGGTAAGTATGCCATGGATAAACTTAATCTGCAGATCGAACACTAGCTCATATTAGAATTAAGTTTACGAACTTTTCGAACACAATCCCTTGTGAACGTTTTAGAGGTGATGTAACAATAACAAAAGCCATGGTACTAGGGGAACGACAAATTACCAAAATTAAAAAAAAAATAAAACCTTTCCAAAACAAACGTTGACTCGATGAAAGTAATAAGTACCATTATTTATTTCGACTAAAAATCAATATTTATCACATTTCATTCGCAAATATTGATAACGTTCACTTTTCCATGGACATGTTTGTCGTAAAGTGTAATTTACATGTAAGTTGAACTTGTTACGTTTTATGTTAAACCCCTTCTTTACTTTTCAAGGCAACATTGACGCTTGTTTGTTTCTATTTGAATAAAAACAGTAACACCTCTTGATTGTTAAAATATTGTCATTTATTTAAAAATGACGCAAAATTTACGTTAAAAAAAACCCCTTCATGTTTTTAAAACATATTAAAATTTCTTTTATTTGCAAATAGTCAACTATCGATTTTTGAAAATCAGTATCATTTGTGAGACATCTCTTGTTGGTGAAAATATTAAATTCTCTAATACATTTGTAGCTTAGTGTATTAAGCTGCTCCTTGTGATGTTTGAGTTTTTGATAATCGATTTTGTTAAATAACTTCCTTTCATTTTATATTTTTTTTCCTTGTAGTTGTAAGTAAGGTTTTAAGAGACAATTGCCTGGAAGTGTTATTTTCGCACCATACAAGGAAATTCAATATCATGTGATCCTCAATGTGATTTACAACCTGTATAGTAAAAAAACCGACGACTCGCATCTCAACCCGTTTGACTATCCCAAAATGGCATGCATCTTGATGTGGATTAGATTTTTTATAATTATACATTTTTTTACATATGGTAGAAAATACGGTTTGAATCCAATTGAACCAGAGTGTTTTGATGCGTTTTCGGGGTAAGTAATATCTGATTAATGTTATTATCTTTGTTAGAAATAATAAATTACTATAAAAATGTGTCATTAATATTAATTTTTTTTTTAATGAAGAGTGAAACGATGTTGTGCAGGTTATAGGACTATCGGAGGAAAATGTTTCGGTCAGTTGGCATGAAATTTCTGTGAAAAAGATTATTTTTACATTGCATCTGATTATCTCAATAATTTTTATGGCATACTAGGCATATAGATGATAAGGTTTAAATATTATTACATAATGTAATATCAAGTTGCAATTCCTAAGAAACCTGTAATTTGAAATATTGTTAAGCCCCTTTCACAATTGGCGCAAGAGCAGAAGCGAAAAATATTTGTGTGCCAGAAAAAACGAGTTATGGTTCGTAAACTGTTGCCAAAATAATTGCATATGAAAAAGTATTTGTGCAAAACTCGCACGATTTAGGACATATGTTGTGCGAGGTAAACGCATTGAATATTGAGATATATCTTGTGTCAATATGCGACTGTTGTACAATGAAATCGAGTGTTTTAAGAAAATGTGATAGGATGGCACGAAAGACTTGATGATAGGACGATTGAATGTGCGCCAATCCAATCAAAACGATAAGCGGCGCTTGTCCGATCATGCGTTTCATCGTACCTAGCTCATTTGTGATGCCCTTCAGTAGAAATCGTTGAATGCAGGAGACGATACTACCCAAGAAGATGACAAAAGCAACAGCCAAAATCAATGTCAACCGTGGCCTGAAACAAATAATTATGCTTATACGGTGTATACTGTATAAGGGAATTATAATTATTCGCCGCCATTTTATTCTCGCTCTTTATGTAAGTTAAAGGATTAAGACTTGGAAATTTTCAACGTCTCATATTTTTTCTTTTTTACCACGACATTGCTGGGCCGACTTCAAGATGAGGTAAACCCATAAGTAAAAGCGAAAATAACACTGGGTGAAAATAATCCTGTATTATATATATGTATTATATACTAGTGGCAAAGCATGGAAACTGAAACTCATACATCTTGCTGTGATAGTAAAACGGTGGAAGATTACATAAGACACGTTGAGCAACAGTCTCGAGCTCATGGTCGAACAACACAACACACGCAAAAGCTGCGATTTATCTTACGATCTTTAAAAATCGTGCATTCTTGCGATTACATAAAACGTTGTAAAACATTTGTTCTAATCTTTGTGCGTTGCATTGCAATAATTTTGATAGCATTCGCTTGCGTCTGAATAGTGTGCATGTCCACAATTTTGACGACCACAGAATCGCATGCAACGAATGTGAGAACTCGTGCAACGTATGCGAGAACTCGTGAGAAGTCAAAAATTTCGATCGCAAGGTGCTGTAAATTTTTCGTGCGTCAATTGTGAAAGTGGCTTTGTTTTGCTTCCAGAGGAAGTACCCATAAACGTTTCTTGTAAAGTTGGTTTCTCAAATGTATTACATATTGCAAACTTGTATGAATGTAGAAAAAATGTTGTTGTTTTTTTTTTAATTTAGTGTGTATAGGTTCATTTGGTTTGCATTGTATTAGTCCATGCCCTGAGGGATACTATGGAATGAAATGCTTAGAAAAATGCCAATGTAGTGATTGTGACAGTATAACCGGGGAATGTTCCACTGTATTAACCGAAACTTCAACGAAGACAACAGGTTAATGTTCTTGTTTTTATAGTATGAACGCGTATCATTTTGATTTCCATATTATTAAATATTTTCCCAAATTGATGTAAATGTGTAGTTAGGAATTTTGTTTACTCGGCAATACATATTTACTCAGGGTTTCATTTGTTAAAATTGGATTATTATAAAATGTAATGTTCTGAGTAAAATTTGTTCAAAACGCACAATATTATCTATGAAATAAATCTAACTATTTTAACTTTCTTTAAAACAAAGCAAAGAAATCGACTTAAGAAGGAGTCTTCTCGTTATCAAACATACTTCTTATAATAAGAAATTCATGAAATTTTGACACAGTCAAGCGGATCATATTACCAAATGATTCTATGAGTTTTATCAAGTTTGACCTTTTCGTTTTTGCATAAAGGTCAGGTCAAGGTCACTACCTTTTTCCTCAACGTAAAGGATGATAAAAATAAGTGTAGCTCTTTGTAGTTCTGTAGACATTTGTTTAAGATTTGAATATTCTATTCTTCAATGAAATGATAGAATATCAGAATGGCTATCAGCTTATACTACTAAATTGGAATAAATATTTACACTAAAATTGATATTGCTTAGCCCGCATTTCCTATAATTTTCTTAAATTTTGAAGAAATTTTTATTATTTATTTATGCTTCAAATAATAACATATTTATGATTTTTATGTAAAATGAAGACTTTATAAAAAGATATAAATTGACAAAAAAGCTAATATATTGACCATTTTATAAGAGAGAAAAACTGATTTTAGTGATTTTTTCACAAAAATCAGTGTATAGAATGGGCGCTTTAAAAACCTATAAAAATGTAGTTTGATAGGCAAATCGTATTTTAAAAACATATTCTGAAACCCAAGTATCATATCATTAGTTTACATTAGTGAAAAAAATCCAACATTAATGTTATTGTATTTAAAATGCTAAATCAGATCATTAATCTGCAGCAATTCTAAATTGCGCAACATGTGGTATTTTCCTACGCCAATATTACGCCAAAAATATAGTCCCTGTTAGATTGTAAACTTTGATTACTTTTTCTATGCCAAGTTGTATGATAATAAAAAAGAAAGAAAAATATACTATTTTAATTTCCTTTCATCTTGATTTAATGAACAATTAATCAATTTTACGTTTGACAAGTCGAAAACCAGAAAAGACTCCTTCCTTAAAGTAAAACAGGATTATTTTCCAGTGTAAAATTTTTAGTGTTTTTTTTTTCAACCAAAAGTATTTAAAGACAATTAAGAGCAAAAAACTTAAAAGTAGGTCATTGGCCTTATTTTTCGAAAGCAAATAAATATAACAATACAGTGGAAGATCTTTTATAATCAATGGATATTTTTTGTAATCCTGTTTAGTAGATGTTTGTTTTTGCATTCCGAGTAAACGTCTTCCTGAAAGGGCTGATAGGATGAAATAGACACACTCATCATTTTTGTTAAGCTGTCCAATTTAAGTTTTCATTCCGCATGCTTTTGGTCCTTCTTTTATAAATTTAATAATTTTTGTGTAGATTGAAAAAAAATTTGACCAAAGCGCGTAGCGTAAAAGATAAAAACGTAAAGTGTCATTCATCAAAATGTTAAATAATGTATACTAGAAGAAACAATAATTATACTGAATGCGCCTTCAGCTGATAAAATGTTAATAAGCTAAATTTAATGGATTAAACACAGTAAAAGTTCTAATCTGAAACTAAATTTGAAACAAAGAAAAAATAAAAGCAATTGCATATGATATGTTAAATGTGCAGCAAGATTATTTGAATGGTTTAATGAGTTGGACGGGAGGGATAGGCAACACGTGATGCATGGGGGACGCGATCGTAACGAAAATAGTTGATATGACTAATGTCGTTAAAGAGTGAATGTGGAACTTGGACAAATGTACTGATATTGTGGAAGCCAATGTGACCGCTTTAAAACGCTTAAGGAAGGGGACACACTGTATGGGGCTTTTTTCTGATGACCGATTGATGTGCTTATATTTGGAGATGATCCATAATAATAACCACTTGATAATTGTTTTTTTCAAAACTTCGCAGGTTCACTAAAGTTGTACTAAATTAATGGTCAATTTTTGTTTGTTGTAGTTTTAGAGAAAGGAAACCCAAATCGGGCTCCTGAAAATTCTTCTTCTCAAAATTCTAACAATATTTTTCTCCTTGTATAGATAACAAAAACCTTCTCCTGAACGAATACACAAAACGACCCAGCCTATTTACATGGACTCGATTGTGAGTATCTAAAACTATGATTTTTGTCTGTCCTATTATCATTAAGGTGAAAGAATCTAAGATAAATAGATAATTTTCTAACAACTAACTTCTGAATTGATATAAAATATATGATTTATGTTCAAACATCAGTAAATCAAACCTAAATTATTGAAAACTAAATCAATTTTTAGAAAGAAATTAACATGGAGCAGCGTTTCGCAAGAATGTGAGTTTTTCAATACGAGGTATTTTGCATGTTTTCAATTTTTTTTTCCATTTTCTGTAGGAATTGCTCAATATATGACATGTTATGTTTTACTTATGTTTTACAATACTGCAACAGATATATAGATACTCTCTTAAGTTATAATAATGTTTTAATGTTTTTAGGTTGAAATATATAAAATAAATGAAAATTTATAGAACAATCAACTTGAATAAACATATTCCGACTGAAATTCATTAACTTGATTATATTACCTATTAATTCTAGAGTGTTGAACAAATGTAAGTGGTAATAGGAGATCGTCAAATTTAATATCCTTGGTTTCTGACTATTGACTCCTTAGAATTGACAGTGATATACCACTGAACTCTATACAATACCTCAAAAGTTGTTAGAGTTCAGAGAAGGAAAGTCAAATTGGAGAACACTAAAAGGAATTTATGGGCAAAACATAATTCTTCCGTTTTCTTTACCTAAAATATGAGTGTTTTTGCAGATAACGTACAGTATTAAAACTATTCATTGGCAAATAATTAAAAATGAAGGTCCTTGGTCTAATTTTTCGAAAGCGAATATATATATATAAATCCGATTGAGAATATTCAATAAACAGTGGATGCTTTTTGTAATTCTATTTAGTGGAATTTTTTTTTTGCATTCTGAGTAAACTTCATCCTTAGAAGGCTAATAAATAAGCGAACTCATCATTTTTGTGAAGACATTGATTATTAAGTTTTCATTACACATTCTTCTGCTCAATCTTTTATAAATTTAATAATTTGTGTTTTGATTGATCGAAAAACTTCATCAATGCGCAATGCGTGAGGTGAAAATTTGTCATTCATCAAAATGTTAAATAAAATACAAAAAAGAAGCTATTAATATATATTTATACCCCCCGCAAACGAAGTTTGGGGGGGGGGGGGTATATAGGAATCACCCTGTCCGTCTGTCCGTCCGTCTGTCCGTCCTGTCGTATAATTTAAGGTCCGCCCTGTAAAATGGTCCGGGGCGGACCATAAATGTTAACATTTAAGGTCCGCCTTTGCTATAAAAGGGTCCGGCCCGTATAAGAAAAGGTCCGCCCTAATAAAAGGTCCGGGGTCTATTTATTATTTCTTTATCTTGATTTATCTTCAAGTTGTGTCTATACGTATCTTTTTGTTTTCACCAGTTATCATTTTATAGTTGCTTAAAGTAGAATACTGAAACTTACGACAAGTGAAGTCATCAATTTCCACCCGTTGTATTGAAAATAATTGCTGATTCAATAGCTCGTTAAATTTGATTACGGTTTTATATCACAACTGGAAAGAAATGAAGGACTGTTTTAGGACTCATTTAACATTGTAAAACCAACAGGAAATGGAGCTTGTTGTTGACACATGTATAACAACAATGGCTTCATACAGGTGTGATAATTATACCCGAGCCCCCTGCGCTTTGGTGTAAGCAGGTGAATTCATTAGGCAATAATTATTAGCGGTTGTTATTAACTACGTTCACACATGAGACATAATTTAATGGCATCTTTTCTCGTAGCAACTTAAAGAAGTATGTATTTATTTTAAAAAGCGAGATTGCGGTTCAGAAAAAAGAAAACCTTTGAAAATCATTGATCGCAGGTGTTATAAACTTTTACTATAACTAAGATCGTTTGTTTATTTATTTATGTATATTTACGAACACCAGGTACATGTAAGATTCGTTCGATTTCTTACGAAAATTGATTGTAATTCATAGTTTAGTAAAAATTAACTGACAGGACTTGAATAATTTCATATACTTCTATCAATCAACTCATTAATTTGTTTACATATAAGATGTAAGTATAAACAATTGTATAGATGATTCAATGATTCTTCTTCGTTATGATTGTAGCGTAGCGATCGCTGCAGAAAAAAAACATTACTAATTAATAACCATTTAGCGCGAGGTTATGCATTTTTCTGCAATTTGTTTCAAAGTGCATTGTCCTTAAAAAAAATGCATAACAATATCTATGTCAAGTGACACGCGTGGGACAGAAGAATATTTCATGAATCTATCCCTTTTAAGAAAGAATTTTTAAATAAAATTCATTTTACAATATAAACGAAAACATGATTTAAAATGTGCTCAAGATCACATTAGTACATGCAATCTGAAACAGGAATTCCGACTGATATTTTTTATTGTTTGTCGGGGAACGTACTTCACATAGAGCCTAATCCTTTTCAGCTTCTTTTATCATTAGTTCTTTCTTTTAAAATAAGATAGAGATAAGTTTGATCAGAGCTAAAAGAGATTTTGGATATATGATATAACAAAGACATACTGTTGTTTTGTTCTAATTTATAAAAGCACACAAATCAATTGCAACAGGTTTTTTTTTTATTTATGAAAAGATGCGAAATAAAATCCGTCACAATATGCATGATTAACAAAACGTGTCCATCATCAATACAAGTAATGTCACACAATGCACCGCATATCGTATGCGATGTATTATATAAAATGATATAATAAAAAAATTGACATGTAAAAATTTTAATTCGAATAAGGAAATTGATTTAAATCTTGTTGAATGATTAAAAAGATATGTTAATAACATCATATTGGTGACACTGTCGCATCATAAACCTATGCCTTTTTAAAGGTTTTTATTTCAGAGTAAATGACGATTAAATTTGAAAAACTTTAAGCAACAAATTATTTTAAAATAGATATATTAACATAGACATTTTAAAAATAAGAAAATCGTAAGCGTTCATTTCGGTTAACTACACAACGCTTTCAGAGCTTTTTTTGTTTCTAGATCTATGAATATCCATGCATGAGAGAGAGAGAGAGAGAGAGAGAGAGAGAGAGAGAGAGAGAGAGAGAGAGAGAGAGAGAGAGTACCCTCCATATGGTTTCAATATTTTTTTAAAGCCTATGCCATGCTGACTAAAAAAATCGATAGAGTAATTACGCGCGGAAGGAAAATTAACGCTACTAGATACGTATATCACCAGCAATATCATAAGACCAGAGGCTACGTTTATGGCTTTTTTGAAAACTGGTCACACATCAAATAATCCACTTTACGACTCTTTCAAGCACAGAAGATATTTTTTTTTTGGTAATGTACTAAATGGAAAATATGATTTTAAAGAATCACGGTTAATTCTTCGTTAAGAAATAAATTACGAAGTTTTTTTTTGTTTTGTTTTTTATATAATGTCAAGAATTCAAAAATGACGTTGCTAGTGTGCGGCGTATAACATAATTCAAAGTTCTATACAATTATATTCAGAAATAATTATCTTGTTGCCTTAAAAATTTCAGACCTTTTGGATTAAATTTGATTGAATATAATCTCTGCTCGATTGATTAAAACCAAAAAGTATGTATACGAGTTCAATGAGCATGGGGCTTTTGCCTTTATTTATTGAGCCATTTTTTTTTTCAAATCATAATTTATTATCCAAAGCTGCATAACTTTTCTCCCATTGGATTTACTCAATTCCTACACACCGTGCAATCTAAAATATACTAAAATGGTCTAATTATATTAAACAATACTAGACTTTGACCCGTGCGTGCACGGGTTGACACTGCATATCTGACATTTACGAAATAGGTACATCGACACACCTTATTATTGACATTTACATAACAAAGCTTTAAGCATACAATAATGCTATTAATTTCACTACACTTTCCTTTGTTTGAAAAATTTAACTGTGTCTCGGGAAAGGCCCTCAGCACAGTTAGAATGCCTCCCTCATACCTGTAATGTAGCAGAAAATTGCAGAATCGCTCCGGAACGATTTTGGAGAAAGTTAATGAAGTTGCATTTAAATAACAGTCAAATTCATCACAACAAACCTTTTTAAGACTTCAAATACCTTTCAACTAAAAATGTTAATCCATAAAATGGAAGAATTCAACACATTTTCACCAACGTACACGTATTTTCTTTGTAAAACTGGGTCCGTAGGACATTATTCATTTTTACGATAAAACATATTCTATCTTCACTCTCCTAAAAAAAATATAATGTAACTTTTTTGCATGTACTCAAATATTTTTTGTCATCACGAAGACAAAAGTAATATATATAAAGTCCTACTTTCTATTTAACAAAGCTATTAATAGATATAGAACGCTTGAATATTATCCCCTTCTCCTTAAACAAATAAAGGGCAGACCTTTTCTTGGGCTATAATATAAGGTCCTACCTCCCAAAAAACAAAGTTCTATAAATCGGGGATGTTTAAAACTTTTCGTTTTTTACTAAGAATATTAAGCCGGGCCTTTTCTTGGGCTACAATATAAGGTCCTACCTGCCCCCCCCCCCCAAAAAAAAATTTTCTATAAAGGGTAGGGGGGGGGGTTATTAAAACTTTTCGTTTTCTATTTAGAATATTAGGCCGGACCTTATCTTGGGCTATAATGTAAGGTCCTACCTCCATAAAAAACAAAGTTCTATAAAGCGGGGATGTTTAAAACTTTTCGTTTTTTACTAAGAATATTAGGCCGGACCTTTTCTTGGGCTATAATATAAGGTCCTAAGGTGACTTACACTGATTACAAAATCTATTCATAGTGTTATCAGACAAAGACACTGGATAATATTAATATTTTCATCTAATCTAATAACATTTTGAATTTTTTATTCAGGGGATATCACACAAAAGAAAAAGTTTGCCTTATTGAAATATTGATTAATGGGTGAACAGTTTTGAAGTAGGTAATGCATATATCAATAGTTGTATCGAAATGTTTTATTTTACTAATCTTTTGAAAACTGGACCCAATTTTATAGACCATTTTATGAAATGGTCTGACCTTAAGGTAGTCCTACACTGGTGTACACTCTGCACTCAATGAACTGAATTGATTAGGAAAGCCTAATCTTAAATTAAAGATTGGCATTCTAACAATACATGAAAATTATTGAAAATGTGAAATTTGGAAAACATCCGACTTTTTAAAATCAAATATCAATTACTGGGAAATTGGAACTGGATTAATAAAAAAGAATATAAACATTGGCTCTAACCATATCACATCAATATCTTTGCGCAAACTGTACCCATAGTACACTGACATCTTAAAAAAGTTTTGGTAAACTAATCATATGTTGTTAGAATACTTTTCAGGGCATAATCTCTAACTAAGCCAAGTAGACCAGGAAAATTTTTTTTTTCGTAAAAATCACATTTTGTTATAGAATATTCTGCTTGTAGGCTTGTGCACAACATGTAACTTCAATCATTTCTCTCTCTGATTCAATACATACAACACCGCTCTAATTGCTTATTATATATTTACACATTTTTTTACAATAAAAACATAAGCAATATTAATACTGGATATCTAATATATGCTATGTTAAAGTCAAACCAATTTTGTAAAATCTGAATTGTGATGTAGAGCATTACTCTGCATGACTACTTTAAATACAGTGATGTACTGGTAATGGTTAACAAAGTAGTAGTTGATTTATATTGTTAGGACAATATGGATTAAACTAAGGAGTACAAATTCATAATGCATATAGTTAATGTCCTTTAATGTCATTTTCCAATACTATATTCCAAGTTCATGAAATATTGGAAAGTAGTTTAAAAAATCCTTAGATATATATCCATAGCAAAGTATTTATTTAATCTTTAAAAATCCCCCTTTTGCACACATTTATACTTTTCTTCACTAGATTTTCAAATGTGTGCAAAACGTGAACAAATAGGATAATAGCAATTAAAAGTTAATTAATAAAGGAGGTTAAATAATCAACAAACTAACCATCATGAAGATCTACCAATATTTCAAAGACATGGTTCATCTTATGATAACATCATTAGGTGGGGAAAAAAACTCTTTAAATATCTTTAGTTAATTCTTACAAATTTCTGTATTTTCCTACAGAGTACAGAAGTATAGCTTTTATTTTTAAAAAAACCCTGGTAATACAAGAATGTTGTGAGTTTAAGGTATTTCTATACTCTGCACTAAATCATAGAAAGTTTTAAATTATAGATACATTGGAAAAGTTATATGTTCAAACACTAGTTTTTATTATCAATTCTCAGAAATGTGAACCTTGCAAAAAATTATTGACAATATTGAAATTTGCAAAACTTAATTCTATACTTTCTAAAAATATTTAATTATCAAATTTGGGGAAATTTATAACTGAATGTATAAAATAGAGTATTAACATAATTGTTTCAACCATACCACATCAATTACTAGTATTTTAGCATGCAAATAGTTGTAATAATAAATTGAGGAATTAAAGTATTACATATCAAAATTAGACTTTTATACACATTCAGATTAGAATCAAGTAATTTTTTAAGATGTTTTAAATTGTGAAACTTACACATCATTTTTAGAAGAATTTTACTCATTGTCACTCTTTCTAGATTACATGCACAGCAGAAATGACAGACATTCAAATTATGTGAACTAGTAATCATACTATATTTTTTATTCAAAAATTACTGATATGAAAAAAAAAACTGGGTTCCTTTTCACAGATTTTTCATTCAATAAGTTCAGTAACATATCATGCATGATATATAAATATATTCATCACTGTTCATATAATTTATTTGTTTAAATTGAGTGGATACTAAATTTACCTCTAAGTTGGGGATGAGCTCGAGTTACCTAGCTGTTGTGTCTTTTGATTTAAATTTGAATTTCTTTTGGGGGGGAGGGTGAATTAATTTTTTTAATACATTTAACTATGAATATGAATGCTTACTTATTATAATTTTAAATGTCTTCATACAAAAATTACTCTCATAAAAGAAAATGTATTTTAGCTCATCATTTTTATAAGAGGGCTGGAAGTAGTCATGGCTCTCCATGAAAACAAAGAGATCTTTGGGTTCTAACAAAATTTAGACAATATTCATTAAAGTTAACCTAAAATATTTGGATTTTTCAAAACTAAATCATTTAATTTCTGGTTAAAAATCATAAATAAATGTTTAAGGTAATTCTGATTGATATTTTGAGCATCCAGTTGCCATAACATTTTAGCTTGACTAGTATGACATTAACTATTTAAAAGAATAAATATTAAGTACATGCAATACTAAATTAATTTTTATATTTATATCTACCCTTTTCTTGTTGTCTTTACTTTGTGCAGCTTGCCATCTTTCAGTTCGTAACCTTTACTCTGTTTTCTGATGAAGCGCTTTTGATTACCGACACTACCAGTAGGGAAAGAGTTGCTAAGGAGGTATTCTCTGACGTTACAGAGATTCTCCATGATGTCACTTTGCAGGGATGCAAAGATGGAATAACAATTAAATGAAACTTTATCCTAAGACCAAAATTTTTGTCATGTGATTAAATAATGTAATATAATTGGACAATTGTCAAAGTGACCAATGAGAAAAAGAAGAGTGCGTACCACCAAATTGCAAGTATAATTGTTATAAAAACAACAGGTACATGAGGAGTCAGTGTACCATCAAATTGCAACTGTAATTGTTATAAAAACAACAGGTGCATGAGGAGTCAGTGTACCACCAAATTGCAACTATAATTCTTATAAAAACGCAAGGTGGATATATTCTTAGGGGTGGGGGGTGCCATTGAATGTCAAGAGGAGTCTACCTTACACATTAGAAACCATAAATTACTACATGTATAGGTATTAGAGATATAATATCATGTAACCAAACAGCTATAACTGTTTGTATTCTGCAATACTTATGAAATAAATGTGAACATGTTGAAAACATTGAAATATTTTTTTTCCCATTCAATTAATGGCATTGCATGCATGCAGATATTATGCACCTTTACAAAACTAAGTATAGGATATTACCGCTACATGAAAAAATAATCATATAAGGTGACTCCGATGGGGATTAAACTCACAGCCTAGCTGTCCGACTGTATGATCATTTGCTTATAAAAACTAACATTCTACTGATGGTGGAACAAAACAGAACACTTTAATTTAATGGCATGAAATGGAAAAAACGTTTACATTTTACACACTTTTATAGAAAGATAAATCTATTTCGGTTTGCATCATCAATTAATGCTCTAATATATATATTATATACTGCCCTATAAATATAAGGAATCAAGTGAGTCATATATCCAAAGAGACTCGTATTTGGTCCTGTGGATATTTGGATTGGAAATATGATATTTAAGCTTATAGAGTTCAAATTGATAAAATTACAAATAATTTCGAAATAATGAGAATATTGAATGTTGAATTTCAGATATCAATCGTCATCTCCTTTAAGTTTGCAAACAAGTTTCACATTTGAACATTGGATAGACAATTTGTTTACATGCAATCTTATCTTAAAATACTGATTTATAAATGCTTCTTACTCTATGTAACTTTAATAACATAACTGAACTTAGCTTTGATTACAAGTCTGTATAATAATATACACAATTTTCTTAGTTTCCAAAAATATCACAGTCATCAAATTGGCACAGTCTATTATAAATAATAAGAATGATAAAAATTTGGTAATAAGAAAGCAAACACTTCAGATACGCAGATTCGATCAGCAGGAATCTGGATGCACAAGGAGGGTGATAATTTCATTGATTAATATTTTAACTATATAATTCTGCATTTAATATAAATAAGTATTTATTCAATTTATCCCTTAAGGCCCTTTCCACCAAACTTGTAAGTTTTTTAATAGTAGAATTATATTCATGTACTTCAACTCTCTGGATTATTCCTTCTAATATTTGAGTTATACATTTTTGGTTTGAGTGTGAAGCATTAACGTAAATACATGTAATATAATATACAAGTATACACCAAGTCAAACTCAATAAGGATTTTATTTCTATGAATCCTGACATCAAAACCACAATTCACATTTTTGATCATACTATTAAACCTATTTTATTTTGGAGCGGAAATTTGAGGGTACTTTACTGCATCTTAAGTTTTGCAAATCGATAATTGGTGTGCATAAATGTGCAACAAATTTTGCTGTTCTATCTGAACTGGGAAGATTTCCCTTTCATTTTGATATCATAAGATCTATGGCACTTCCGCTCATAGACTGTTTAAAAATATTGAAAGAGGACGATATCAAGGCATTCCTTGACAAGAAAGATATACTGTAATAGATCAAATCAGTGGATGATGAAAACCATTTTTTATTCTCATGTGATCATAATAAGGCATTAAGAGATACTCTGTACAATCTAGCTAATGACTCTTGTAAAAATTTTCAATACATGGACAATGACCAAAAATTCTACTGGCTTATATCAAATGAAGATTTACAAGTACTTGTACAACTTAGTGAAATGATTCTTAAAGGTGGAATATAATGGTTATAGTTTTATATACATCAATAATATGCAATGTATTTACTTTGGGGGGGGGTAATGTTTTGTTTTAAAAGCATACTGGCTTGAACACTTTGAGTACATGTATACCAGTCTGATTGACTTTACAGGCACCGCCCCTTGGTACTCTCTGTTTTCAGGCCACTTAATGTTTCGATATAGCTGTTGTTTCACACAGTTAAATGCGTAAATCCCATACATATATTTTATTGCATTAATGAATCATTTTGCATATTGTTACCTGCATGTAATATGAACCTGGACATTCTGGGCTTTTAATTTTATTCATTTTTTTTTTTATAGGCCTAATCATAATATTATTTTTTTTTAATGTATATATATGCCCCACTAAGGGCCCTTGATTGGTGATTAAAAAAAATAAAAATACAGGCTATATAATTATAAAATAAACATTTTAATCAAGACTTATAATCTGCTGAGCCCTCTTACTCATAAACACATTGACAATGCTTTGTACATTCGTGCGCAGATTATGCAGCAGTACATTTTATGTAGATGTAAACTCTAACTTTCTAATTATTTTTTTATTACATAAAATTCAATAACAAAAGATCACAAAAGTGAGGTGAAGAAATCCTGATGCAAAAACTGCGGATTATTTTTTATTTACCGATTATGTTAACCTGCCCACCCTCTTGCGGGAGAGGCTAAAATGACACGAGACTTAATTAAGCTAACATTATCCTTTTCATAATTTATATTAAACAAAACTAAATGTATTTATGAAACATACGTGAAATACTTACCTTTTCCTAAAGCATAAATCAAGACATCTTCAAAGTATACATCATTTGATGATCCGGCAAAAAGCGAATATATCCCTCTTCGTCAGCACGCACTTCAACATTTGCTACATGAAGTTCTACTTCTACTTTCACTTACAAAACGAAAACCAGCGGTGAAAGGAGCTTCTGGACGTTTTTTTTTCAACAACTACACACAAATATTGTAATATTTCCTACAATTATGTATAGATAGCTGTGATTATTTATTCAAATAGCAGGTAGGACCTTATCTTATAAGGGAAAGGCGGACCTTATATGTTAACATTAAAGGTCCGGCCGGACCGATAAACGGGTCGGACCTTAAATTATACGACACCGTCCGTCTGTCCGTCCGTCCGTCTGTCTGTGCAATCGTGTCCGGTCCATATCTTTCTTATGGAGAAACATTGGAAGTTCTTACTTCACACAAAGATTGCTTACGACCTAAGTGTGTCATGACCTTAACCCAAGGTCATTCGGGCGAGGTCAAGGTCACTGGCAGAAAACATACAAAAATTCGTGTCCGGTCCATATCTTTCTAATGGAGAAACATTGGAAATTCTTACTTCACACAAAGATTGCTTATGACCTAAGGGTAGGTCATGACCTTGACCCAAGGTCATTAGGGCAAGGTCAATGTCACTGGCAGAAAAAGTGCAAAGTTTGTGTCCGGCCCATATCTTTCTTATGGAGAAACATTGGAAGTTCTTACTTCACACAAAGATTGCTTATGACCTAAGGGTAGGTCATGACCTTGACCCAAGGTCATTAGGGCAAGGTCAATGTCACTGGCAGAAAAAGTGCAAAGTTTGTGTCCGGCCCATATCTTTCTTATGGAGAAACATTGGAAGTTCTTAATTCACACAAAGATTGCTTACGACCTAAGGGTGTGTCATGACCTTAATCCAAGGTCATTTGGGGAAGGTCAAGGTCGTTGAGAAAAATAGTGCAAATTTGTGTCCTGTCATTGTCTTTCTTATGGAGAAGCATTGAATGTTCTAACTTCACACAAATATTGCTTAGGACCAAAGGGTGTGTCATGACCTTGACCCAAGGTCATTTGGGCAAGGTCAAGGTCGCTGGCAGAAAAAGTGCAAAATTTGTGTCCGGTCATTATCTTTCTTATGGAGAAGCATTGAATGTTCTTACTTCACACAAATATTGCTTATGACCAACAGTTTAAAAAAAATAGAGCAGTTGTTATTTAAAGAAAATAGACGGTGAAATAGATTCATCCAATATTTTCTATAATTGGAAAAATACATGCATTATGATTTTTATCTTAGCGGGGGGTATCAATTGTGAACTTGCTCACAGTACCTCTAGTTACATTTATTGTATATGTCCTCTCATGTTTGTATTGGAAATCTGCGACGCTCAATTTTCTATGAATACACTTTGCTAATTCATGCGCCATGAGCACAGATACAAACGTCTTCTTTTCGTAAAATTATATGAAACTTTCAATCTTGCATAAACAATTTGATATGTACTTTTGAAAAACAATCATTAAGGTGGCTCTATACATCACTTTTTGATGACGCAGTACGCAAAAAAGTAAATCTGGAAGCATGCAATTCCGGTACTGGCTGATTTAAACTGAGGCGAATTGTATGGGGACCGCTCTTTTCGCGTTGTGTGGTATTATTTATCGAAATAAACAATAAAATCAAGTATAATTTTAACAAGTATAATTTTTTAAAGAGTTTCTTTCCCACCATTGACATGTTACACGGTAGCGCAGTCGGTTAGTGGATTCACTACAAACCTGTAGGTCATGATTTCGATTGCCGTTGAGAACAATAAATTTTTTAACTTTCCAAAATTTTCTAAAACGTATTTTTTGGTTGAATACTAGTACTGTGAAAGAAAATTCTAAACCGTGAAATATATTTTAATTATAATATACTTTAATGCACATTAATATCGAAACCTTCAGGGGATGGGAGGGTTGCTTTGAATTTCTCTCAGGTTGGGATACATATAAATCCTATTAACATAGTCAATTCCCCCTTTATTTATTTGACTTAGTTCTGCATTAACGCGAATACTAGTATATTCACTTATACAGCCATATAATGAAATATGTATGTATTTATCATTCCAACATTATATTTTGGAAATTTTCTTCAACTCAGAAATGAAAAGTCCCCAAGGTGTTTGGGCCTTAGGACTTAGGAACGATAACCCTTACCTGAGGAACTTTCATACCAAATAAAATTTAAGATATTTTTTGTGTTTATTTGCAATGATTTTCATTCAATTTTTTATGTCACATTTATTAAAATACATTTTCTTATAACATTAAGCAACTTTTTCAGATGATTTGTCAACAGAGTAAGAAAATATGAAAAATTATGTTTTGGAGAAATGCAAAAAAAATTGCAACAATAACATTTTTGAATGTTAAGAAGTGTAATCTTTTTTTTATGTATCATATGCCATTTTTTTTCTTCTCAATTTGTTAATAGCTGTCTTTTTAAAAACTATTTTACAAAATCACGAAAAAACATTAAAATATTCTTTAAAAATACCTATAGTATCCCTATCATCATTTTAATATTTGATAAATATATGTTTTGTGGTCTTCTATTGAAAATTGGAATAAACTGTGGGTGTATAGAGCCACCTTAATATATATCTACTTTTTAACAAGAAACATTTTTCTCCACAAAGTTTCTGGCACTATATTTTTTGTTGCAGAAGCTAACTAAATAACATGTTAACATGGTTGTTCCATGTGTGTTTCATAGCCCTGACTAAGAGCGTAAATAATGTCTTTATGGCGGCGATACACAATATTTCATGCAAAAAGGCAACATTATCAAAATGTAATAAAATAAAAGCATTGAATGCCTATTTTTGGAAGTCGTCGGTCCTATGACACACCAAGCGATGCAGACAAATTATCATACCGCTCTAACGCGCGGTATTCAATTGTCTGCACCGCTTGGTGTGTCATAGGACCGACAACATTCAGAAATAAGCATTCAGTGCTTAAATAAGGTTGGTTAAAACTAGCATAGTGAGTTGGATGGATGGATGGAATATGCAACTGGGCTTACATGTGGGGACGCGATCGTGAGAAAAATAGTTGATATGTCGGTAAAGAGTGTATGTAAGTGTGTGCAACTTGGGCAAATGTCTTGATAATGTGAAAACCGATGCGACTGCTTTGAACACGCTTAAGAAGGGGGGGGGGACACTGTATGGGGCTTTATTTCTAATGGCCGATAAGTTTATTAATCCAAAAATCATCGTTGTTAAGACTTTAAACGGCAGTGTTCTCGGGACAATGTATTAGTATAATGTTTATTATTATCCATTGCGGAGTCAGCCTCGCCGTAAAATTGGCCGTTGCTTCAAGCAGACGGAATCGTGAGATGGCACTTACTTTTCTATTTCATGAAATTTAGGAAATTAATAAGGACATATCGCATGGTTTTTTTTCAATTTTCGGAATTGTTTAAATAAAATTATTCTAGACTCATTATAAATGAATTTTATCATCTTTTCTAGAAGATAATCTGGCTAGTTTATTAGTTTCAAAGTGATGAAATTCAAATCTCTCATATGCATATTTTCTTTCTCGATTATCTGTGACGTTATATGCGACCTCGGTTCGTTCCCGTTTTGCACACATTTGAAAATTAGGTATCGAAAAAATGTGTGCGAAACGGGAATTTGACCAGGTGAGATAATTGCTTAATTGCTATAGTCTATATCACTATTCCTGTGAGGGCAATTGGCAATAAAATAAAAAAAACATCTCTACTTGCAGTTGAACTTTACATGTAAAATAATATAACTTGCATAAAAGCACATTTACATATAATAATTGACATCCATATTCATGAATTTGATTTTAAACATCAATTCGGTCATGAACAATTTCATTATTTTTTTTTTACAAGAAAGATTATTGCAAAAATGTTGAATATGTAGCGCCTTTGTTTAACTTACTCCCTATAGGAAGTACATGTACATGCTAAAAATTTGAAGAGAAAATATCATATGTTAATCTTTAATTATTGCTTTTGCTGACATAAATGGTAGAAATGTGTCCAGTGAAAACGCTGCTAAATATTTTTCATTTATGTTGTGTTATATCTTGAATAATCGAAGAAAAAAGACAAACTGTATGATGATAACTAGGCAATTTTATATGCATGCTTCAAAAACTGTAAAGATTATTCCACAAAACCTATCAAATGTAGACCTAATTCATGCATTTTCAACCTTTTTCAGTTTGAGGTATATCGCATCAATATCAAAATATTATTTTTGTCAGATTTTTTTATGTATTTAACCTCTGATTTGAAAAACCTAGAAAGTGACCCACCAGAACTACTCTCAAGGTCGCTACTTCAAACATTGAAATATTTTGTGATAAAGATCTGTTTTCTTTCATAATATTCTTTCTGTTGATACCAAACAATCAATTATAAACATGCGTTTTACATAATTTGCAACTCAATTGTAAAAAGAGACACGGAGTACCCCATATGACTGTCTATGTAGTTTTCCCCGTCATCATATAATTATCCGTTGAATCAGCTTCCAATTGGCTTTGGACCAACATTTTTTCCTAATTCATTTGGTTTTACATTTAAGATAAATGCACAAAAATGTAAAAGTCAATTCATTTAATCTAATCATTTTTATTTATCAGTCTTTTTAAATATATCATTATCTTTATTTTATCAAACGAAAAAAAAATGGTGATAGTTATTAGACCTAAAACACAACAAAATATCAGTATTCTTCTTGTTTTATCGTTAAGGCACTGATAAAACACAGGTAAAGTTCCAGGTAAAATCTTTGACCGAAAGCAGACTATAATTGCTATCACAACACAAATCACACCTATTGTTATATACCCAATTTTCAAATGTGTGCAAAACGGGAACACGCCGCGACCTCGAGTTAGAAGGTGATGTAAGCCATCTTTGTAATTAGATTAGATCTAAACGACAATCAAACCAATTACATGTAACGCCTATCATATTACCGATTAGAAGGAAATGATAGTGTTTTGTGTTCTAGCCGGGTGGGGATATGGACTGTTGTTTTTTTAGTCTCCCAAGGAAAAGTGTTAGGACACCTGAGAATAAATTTCTGTCGATTTCTAAATAGAGGATTTATAAATAAAATATCAATATAGTTATCAATAAGTGTTTGGTATATTTTTGTAATTTCAGTTTCATAAAATTCTAATAGTATTTGTGTTTCAAAGGGAAATAGAAGTTAATGCAAAGGGGCATGTGTACAAAAAGTAACTTCGTAGGGAAAAAAGGGACGACGCCATTTTGGATACTGCTTTGCTTTATCAGTTGTATTCTTATTTAAATTTTTATACTAGATATACTTTATTTTTTCATAGCTCGATCACCTCCATCGAAAACAAAAGTAGGGTTCAAGTGAGTTCCGTGTCAGTTATATATTGACGGAAGAAGGCAAGGAATTGTCGGTTTGGAATGTGTTTGCGTGAAAAAATTTGTTAATATGCATGTAGACGTAAAAAGAATAAAAAAAAGAGATAAGATCTTACAGAAGAAACATTAATTAATTAATTAAGAGGTTTTTCCTCTTAACAAGCCGTTATCGTAAATACAGTGTTATGAACTAAAGACTCGTATGTAGAAAGTTGTTACCAGTTACTATCGAAGAAACAAGTAAACCTTTATTTTACAACAATGAACGTTCTGATTCGTAAAAAAGCTAACACAATTACTTTTTTAATATTAATTTTTCATTTATTCCCTTTCCGCAAATATGATGTTATTTTTTTAAATATCTGCCTTATTCACAAGTAATGTGCAGCTAACGGAAAAGTCATTGGAACAGCCGAGTTATGCTGACAAGAATAGTGCACAGCGATTTAAATTGTAATAACACAATTATATTTTTCATTCTGTAATTTGATGAACTTTGTTTTGGTATACTGAGAAATTAACCAACTGAATTCATTCAACTGTTAAAATATATTTAAATCATATTAATCAGCGTCAGTATAATATCAGGTTGTGATCCGGTTTGAAGTCGCGAGTAGAATCAGTCATGTTATTCGAGAAATACTAAGGAATATTAGGTCTTTTGTGTTATTCGTAAATATAACTCAAATCAATCAATGCAATCTAATAGGAGGAAAGAAAGTGAACGTAAATATATTGATATAAAGACTTCACACATAAATATACCATAATCGGAGTTATTTTTCTTAATTTTTGATTGAATCCATGATACCAGTATACGTTATTAATACTTCAAATAAATAGCAAAAATGAATTCTTTTTGACATTCTTAACTTCTATAATACAATGTAGCAAATGTATTTGTATTAAGAGATAACAAAAAAGAACCACATGATAAGTTTTAACATAACTTCGCAGGTTCACTAGAAATTACATATAGCCAATAGTTTTTTAGCCGGGCTCTGCTGAAAGCAGAGTCCTGGCTGTAGGCAGGCAAATCGCCAATGTTACTATAAATAGCACAACACTTCAAAAGTAAACAAAAAACCAAACAGCGTCAAAGTAAAAGCTTCTGCTATACCAAATAGTTACACAAAGAGCCACTTTTTGTCAAAAGTGTTGGCACTGCATGTGTTTTTATTTTAATTTCGAGAGAACTGTCTATCTTTTTAGTTTTCTTATTAATAACGTGTTTTAAATACAAGACTATGCATTTTGGACACATACAATGCGAGAGAGAGAGAGAGAGAGAGAGAGAGAGAGAGAGAGAGAGAGAGAGAGAGAGAGAGATGATACAACGCATTATACAGCGTCTTTCGCGGCTACTATGTATGTGTTGGTTTCTAAATACACTTGATATGGAGAGAGAGAGAGAGAGAGAGAGAGAGAGAGAGAGAGAGAGAGAGATTTCAGTCTTTACTACACAATACAATGTATGCTTAAAGACACACTAAAAGAGCCCGGCTTTCAGTACTTCAGTACTTTGATTTTTTATTGTAGGTGTATAGAAAAGAAACCCAAATCGGCCTCCTGAAATATCTGAAATATCCTGAAAAAACTTAATATTTTTCTTGCCGTATAGATAACAAAGAACTGATCCTGAACGAATATACAAAAGGGCCCAGCCTATTCACATTGACTCGATTGTGAGTATATTAAACTGAATTTTATCTGTCCTATCATAAAGGTAAAAGAATCTAATATGTATAGGTAAAAGATAATTTTCTTACAACTAACTTCTGAATTGATAAAATATATAATTATGGTTTTAGTCCAAACATTAGTAAATAAAAACTAAATTATTGAAAACCAAATCAATTTTTAGAAAGAAATTTACAGGGAGCAGCATTTCGCAAGAATGTGAGTTTTTCAATAAATTTTTGCATGTTGTCAAAATGTTTTTCCGTAGAATTGCCCAATATATGACATGCCGTTACTTATGTTTTACAATAATACTGCTATAGATATATAGATACTCCATCAAGTCATAACGTTTCAATGTTTTAAGGTTAAAATATAGGATGTGATAAATATTGAAATAAAGAGCAACTTGAATAAATATACTTTAACTTAAATTCAGTACCACGTACTTGTATATATTACCTATTAATTCTAGAGTGTTGAACGAATGTATGTGGTAATTGGATATCGTCAAATTAACAACCCAAGTTGATTAGTTCGAAGTCTCTGATTATTGACTCCCTTACAGTTGCCAGTGATATATCATTGAACTCTACACACAACATTAGAATAGAGTTGGTTTTTGGCCTGCCATCTCAGTTGACATTGTTTATAACCAAGAGAGAATACATGTATATCATTCTCAGAACAAAAAAAGTTCACATACTCTGATAGTATTTGATACAGTATTGATTTTGTGTAGTAAACCTTTCCACACCTCTGATGAATATATTCTATACAGTACTGTTTGAATGTTTAAATTTTTAAATAAATTGGATTTTACATTGCAATTATTTATTGCAAGTTTTACTTTTAGCGCAAGTCATGTAGGAAGATGGGCATAAAATTGTTTTTTCTTTAAACCTAATGTATTAATTTATTGTGTATACCATAAATGAATGGGACAGCATACACTGCCTATAAGTCCTTTCCATAAACATAACGCTAATATACGTTGACTGCTGCACTCCATTCGGATATGGTTGATGTTTCGATTGTTGAGTGAAATGGTTAAATTGCCCTATCATATCGGAAATCACGTTATGTAAATTATCAACTTTTTCCGGAAGAATTTTTTCTCTTGGTCTGCCTAACGTGATATTTTGAAGTTTTCTTTCTGTTTTCTGTCTTACGACTCTCCACTGCATAGTTGAACCCAAATGCCAACAAGTCTTCAGAAAACGCTTTTAATTCGATAAAATTTGTGATAAAAATTATATTATCTATGCGGTCATGTACCACCAATATCAGTATTCTATTAACATTATATTTGAATATCAAAAAATACATCAGTTGCTCTCCATATGTTTTTCTTTTAGGTCACCTGAGTCACTTAGGTGACCTATTGCCATTGGTCTTCGTCCGTCGCCGTGCGTTGTTCATTTTGCGTCTAGTGTCGCCGGTTAACATTTTTCACTTCATCTTGAAAAGCAAAAAGCCGATTAATACCATTTTTGATCTGAAGCATCTCTAGGATAAGAGAAATATAAATTGTGAAATTTATGACCATATCGTCTCGGAGGGCTTCAGGGGCGGGGCTAATTGTATTCCAAGTAAATGAACATGCTAAATACCTTTTAGTAGATAGTAACTTTACATTTTTTTCTTGTTTTGCAGACACATCGAAAAAAACAACCGATATAAGTATAGTGTTTCTACTTCTTTCAACTTAAATATTAAACTATCATGTTAACATTGTTAAAATTGATTCTCTAAAATAAGCAACAAAATTTCCTAAAATAATTAATAAAATAATTTTATTTTATTTTTTTATCAGGTTTTTCATTAATCAACACAAGTGACAAAAGTGAGTATTATAAAATTTTCAACTAAAACTAGAAATAAATAAATAGTGCATTAGCATAATTTAAAGTTAATTTCTGAAATAGAATACATGTATATAGATGAGTCAGTTGCATATTAATTGTAAAAACGATGTTAAATAATTAAAAGCTTCCTTTTATTGATTTTTTTTGGTGTAGTAGAATTAAAAACTCTTAAGAATCAGATATGCAAAATTGAACTACATGCACTGTTCAAAATGTAGCAGCAGATTTTAAGATATTAATACGAAACTACTAGTCTAGAAGTGATAAATCATTAAGACTCGATTATTATCTACATTGTACCTTATTTGTTTTTTTTTTATGATTATACGATTATAACGTAACAAAGAGCACTTTTTGGTTTACAATTAAACATATGAATGATAATCATTAAATAAAACTATGTCAAATACTGACGACCAATCTTTAAATAAAAACCAAACTGAAATATGTATCGATAAAAAAATCAAAAAATGGCTTACATTTACATTTAACCTTTTAGATGAATCAACTGTCTCATCGGTTGCCATTGATGTTGATCGTGAGTTTTGGAACGTTTTCAATTACATAAAAGTCATCATGGTAAATGCAAAATCATGTATATGCAGTTCTTTTCTCATAACTAGAGTATCAAATGAAAGAATGAATCCTTTAAAAGACAAAATCCCCATAAAAAATTGCAAAGGAATCAAATTAAAGGTTTTCAACATATTATTGCCTCAGCCTTTCTTTCAAACAATGAGGTTTTTTAATTTCAATTTCACTTCCTTACACTGTATTTAGGCATTGTCTCGAGTAATATAGCAGGGGTATGTTAACATCGATTTCTTAAAGATTTTAGGCCACGTCCCCATTTTTGAAAGCCTGTTTTCTGTATGAGCGCATTTATGTTTCAAGTTGTAGTAAATATGGTAATTGAAAACAGTTTGATTATATATATATATATATATATATATATATATATATATATATATATATATATATATATATATATATATACATACACACACACACATGGGCCTGTACAATTTTTTAAGCCATTAATTGAGTGAAGTTTTGTGTGTGATAACATTGGATTTTTTCGCTTTACAAAACTGTCCTACTGTATGTGTATTTATATATATTGTTAATTGTTAATATGTAATCACAATTGCTACATGTCATGCCCCATGAAACCTTAATTTGGAAATAAATTCCATTTGACTCTGTTTTATTAATCATTCTAGTCCTTTAAAAAAATTGAAACAGTCGTGGTTTTATATTTTTTTAAAATTTAAAAATGTAAAATCTTGCATGTTTATCTCTTTTGTAAAGGTATGTTGTTTACTAATTTTCAACCCGTCTTGACCTCATTAATAGCACAGCCCTGAACACGTGAATTAAATCGTTTTACATTCACGGGTTTAGCACACCAATGCGTCATCATGATCAAAAATTTTGAAAAAGTATAAAAAAAAAAATTGCCAAAATTAAAATTTTTAATTAATATATTTTGTTAGCCTCAACCCAAAAAGAGGATATTTTAAATTGTTTTCTTTTGGTATTACTTCAAAAACTTAATAAACACTTCAAACACGCTATAATATACTCATGCAATCTATTGATTGACGCCATGCCTTCGTATTAAAATAATGCGATGACCTATATGTATCCGTAAGAGCGAAGTAGGGATTTACACTGCAGTACACAATTTTATTTAATTGATATGTTTAAACTTTATAATAAAGGTCTCCCTAAAAAATATTTTGAAATGTTTCCATACAAACCATGCAAGGAGCTTTTAGCTAAAATATTACAATATTTTTGTTTAAAAGGTTAATAGGGGCGAGATCGAAGTGTTGAAAGGATTTATTCCTTCAAAGTGTTTTACTTTCATGTTTATTTTTCATTTGGAAAAAAAATAAACAATTCCAGATATTGTAACTGGATTAAAATGAGATGGTCTTTTTTCTTTTTCTTTTAGACACGGAAATTGTTTCATCGGTAATCATGAAAAGTAATTGCAACGTTTTTCATTATAGCGTTTTATTTATTCATTGAATGTTATTTTATATTAAATGCAATGTTCAGGGTGATGATTCAAATGACATGAAAAACGTTTTCTCCGCTTTTAATAAAAACTGGCCTTCCGTTTCTAAAATTTATATTTACCTTTCCATAGTGATGCTTTGCAAATTTTGGTTGAAATTGTCCCACTGGTTTTAGAGAAGAAATTCAAAATGTGAAAAGTTTACAGACGGGTGTACAGACGGACGACAAACTAAATGTGATCAGAATAGCTTACTTGAGTTTTCAGCTCAGGTACATTTGTAAGTTAAAAACAGGGATAGACAACTCACTACACATGTACATGAAATGACTGCCATGTTTATCAAGTAAAAAGTCAAATTACCCGAATTTCTTTTCAGCCTTTTATATGAATTCTAATTACTCTAATATTTTTCGACATCACACGTCTGGATCTGTGCCTACCTACATCTTTTTTTAAAGAAAGCGTTTTACTTTTTTAAATCAGAGAGAATGTAATGGTTATATAAATTATTTTAATAATGTAACAGAAACACAGTATTTATATAATGAATTAACATACAATCCATACGCAACTAATGTGTCGCTGTTGACATCAACGTTAGCAGTAAGTATTTTTGTTTTGTATGCTTTATCCACGAAAAATATTAGAATATACACAATTAATTAATACGTGTGTGAAACATGATATCATTTACTTTCTGTATTTCTTTCTAAATACATGAACAAATACTACGATCGTTGAATACAATAAATCATCAGAAAGAATTTTTAGAAAGCTCCGATTGGACGCGATAAGAGGAAAGGTTTTCCATCGATTGTTCCACTTAATTCAACCATTAAGAAGATGATCTTTAAGTACTACAGAGGTAAATGTATTGTGAAAAATGCCATTAATTTAACTTAACAAACTACAGCAGATTTGCATGATTAAAAAATAACCATCATAGATAATTTTACCAAGATTAACTCAATTATTTTAACTACTAGTAACTTGTATACTTAACGTGATATGAATCTTAGGATCAAGTTACTGTTAATGAAATTATATGCATATACTTTGTACGTACTACACATTTGAACATTGATATGAGTGTCACGTAATTGTGACTGCTCTCTAAAATTAGTTACAGTGGGATTGGCGAACTGAGAAAATAATTTAAAAAGTTATTCAATTTTTTTTATTTTTAATATGCATTCACAGAGAGTACATCTCAATGAATATTCAAATAATAATAGACATTTGTTGCTATAGCATCAGAAAAGGTCTTCTGTTCTTATATCTGTGTATAAATCTGTAAGATATTTGATTTTTTTATCTAGAAAAAAGTCATGGATATATTTTCTGTGAATGATATTTGCATTGCTTTTTTCCTTGTAGATCAACGGAAATGGAAAAAAAATTGGAGTACTTCCTGCGATGACCGGAAGTCAAATGTTTATCATCAGTAAAAGTTTTGTGTCTTGATCTCATACAGTTCTGAGATCTCGCGGGTACAAAATTTAAGAAAAAAGAAGAGAGAAACCCTGAGCTATTTAAGATATATCAGCGAAGGTTAAAATTTGTTTATTTAACATTGTGTAGGTGACATATGTAAGGATTTGTACTAATTCCATGTAAAAAAAAAAGTGAGAGAAAAAAAATCAGTTTTTAAAGTACTTCCTATGACGACCGAAAGTTAGGAGAAATGAAATTTATCCTGCATAGAATGAATATATTAATATATTTATACTAATATATTCATTCTATGCAAGATAAATGAATACGTAAAAAACAATTGAATTATTTCCGGTGACGATCGGAGTTATGACAAACAAAACAGAACAGTTTAAACAAATGTACAATGTCTGAATGTTGAAGTCTTTATTGTTTTCGAGATATCGAGGTGACAAACTTTTTGTCACAGGACAGGAAACTGACGACCGGAGATGAATTTTGAAAAACTGAAGAAAAAAAACCCCTCGAGATAGTATTATTTTCTAAATATATTTGAAAATAAATGGTATACAGTAATGGAATATCATGATATTTAGTCTATATAGATCCTCGAGGTCTTAGTTCCAACATTCCCACACTTGGCGGGTGCCCTAGCCAAGGTGTTACATTGTTATATCTAAATAAAAGAGTAGTCATCATCTGGAAGCTGTCTTTCTGCCTCCCCCTGTTTTTACAGACTGGGACACAGGCTACTCCCCATGTAGAGGATGAACATCGGCCTTGTTCCGCAGTGATCATCTCCGGTATCATCCCAATCTGTTGGAATATTTGGGGGGCTACTGTTCATTTCAACTGTCAATTCGTGTGATTTAACACATTCCTGTTTTTTTAATTTCGGGAGCAATGGATGCCCACAAGACTCCAGAGCTTCTGTATATTCCTGGACATGTTGCAGCTCTCCTATAAGAGTTGGTCTTTCTTCAGTTTCACAGGAAATCTGGATGTATTAACAACCCGGACAGGAATTTTTGGTTTGTATGGGTCTACCAAACAATGTGCCACAAATGCATCTGGTAGATCTTCCAATGCCGGTTCTATTGCCGAAAAGCAGGTATCAATCAACTGAGAGTTTTTGCTTTTACCAAGTATCAGCGCTTCAGAGGAAGGAGGAATGGTAGTGGTCTCACTAGCGAGCACTCTTGATATCTTATCATGCTTTCGATTCACAAGGCAGTCTACCCACTTTCCTCTGATTTCCAAACCACGCCTTGCATTGATCGTAACATCATGTTCATCCAGGAAGTTACAACCCAAAAACAAATCGTCTGCAATTGGAGCAACATGCATATTCACGACATACTCTTCATTACCCATGATTAATTTAACTTGAACAGTTCCACTGGTTCTCATTTTACGACCTGCCTCTGCTACTACTAAGCTTCTCTGATCTTGTCGTAATAGTAGATGTTTCTCAGCAGGAATTTCCTGGAATCTCCTCTCACTCATGACTGTAACCTCTACAACAGTGTCAACCACAGCATTCATCTCGATGCCCTCAATGGTTACAGAAGCTCTTATGGTCACAGCATGTACCCTATCAATGACAACATCCTTCTCCTTGGATGTTTCATAGGGTAACCCAGATTCCCTCACCTGCTCCAAACTCCCCTTCTCATTGGTTTGTGAAATTGTACCACAGGTCTTGGATTGTTTATCCTTCCCACTGACTAAATTCTGTTCTGTTTCATTTATTTCTTTATGATCTAATAGGGCTGGTGTTTGGCCGATAACCTCAGCCCTTTCTAGTTTAAAGATGTTTTATTTCCTTCTGAAGGTGTAGGGTTTGTTCTCTTTTCCCTAAATCTGTCCTTTGTCTGCGATCTATTGTCAAAAGTACTCCTAGAGATTGACTTCATTTCCTTTTTATCCCTAGACAAGGGACATGTGTTCCTGGTGTGGCCTTCTCCGCATCAATAACATACAAAAGTTTGTTTATAAGAGCTATTTGATACATTTTGGTCAACATAAGTTTTCAGATTTTTCTGCATCTCTTGCATTGTGTTTGTGATTGAATCCGTCAACTCCTGTCCAAATTGCACTAATCTGTCCTCTGTGACGAACTGTTTACCCGTATTTCCTACTCTTTTGATTTCTGAAGTGCTAGGTTCCTGTTCAAAGTTGTTTGGCCTTGATTCCATTTTTGCCAGGACAGCAGATTGACAGCCTCCTGTAAGGTATGTGGACGTTTTGTCAGGACGTCGTAAGCAATTGATTGTTCATGTATTCCGTTAAGCATGTGCTCAGTGCTTAAGCTCTTATTATACCCGCACTTTCTAAAGAAAGTTCGGGTATATTGTTGGTACCCTGTTCCGTCCGTCCGTCCGTCCGTCTGTCACGTTTTACTTTCTCAAACTGCTCTTACATCTTATAAACCAGCAAACTGAACTCTTGGAGTTTGATTTGGGGTATTATGTTGTTTTGTAAAAAGGTTTCAAAAATTCTCTGCTAGTCCTGGTGGTCAAATAATTTGTAAAAAATGACGTTTTTTCACAAAAAAACCTTCTTCCTCGAACTCCTCCTACATTTTCAACAGTAGACACACCATCTCTTGGAATATTTTAGGGGTATCCTATAGATGCGCAATGAAGTTTCGGAATTTTCAATTTTTTCCTTGGGGTCATTTAATGGCTGAAATATGATTTTTTTTTTTAAAACTGGTTTCAAAAACGTCATTTTTTTGGCAGTAGCCGAATGATCTTCTATAATATGGTTGGGGATGTCATATTGAAGTGTGATTAGGTTCCAGAATTTTTTTTTATTAAGGGGATCAGTGGGCAACACAAAAGATGTTTTTTTGCCAAAAAAAGTATGGTTCCCATAACTCCTCTTACAACTTTTAGAGTAGCTACGTCATCTTTTGGGATATAATTGGGGCTGTCCTATAGATGTGCAATAGGTTTTAAAAATTTAAATTTCATCCAAGGAGTCAAATAGTAGCAGAAAATTGACGTTCATCACTTTAAAAAAAACATAGATCCAAGAGCTCCTCTTATGATATAATGGATAGACACATCAAATCTTGGGACATGATAGGGAGTGTTCTATAGATGTGCAGTAAAGTTTTAAAAGTTTAAATTTCATCCAGGGAGTAAAAAAAGTAGCAGAAAATTGACGTTTATCACTCCAAAAAAAACATAGACCCTAGAACTCCTTTTATGATTTAATGGATAGACACATCATATCTCGGGATATGATAAGAACTGTTCCATAGATGTGCATTACAGTTTTGAAAAATTAAATTTAACCCTGAGGCTCACTACCTACTTACCTTTTGATGCCCTTTAAGGATCAAGAATTTATATGGTTAAGGGGTGGGGATCTCAACCGTTTTCGAGATATTCATGCACTTCCTGTTCAAGGGGGGTCACGACCACCCCCGGCGCCCATGACCTTCATACAGTTTGATGTCCCTTGACACAAGGAACAAGAATATATATGGTTTAAGGGTGGGGATCTCAACTGTTTTGAAGCTATTAAGGAACTTGCTGTTCGAGGGGGTCAGGACCACCCACAGGGCCCATGACCTACATAACATTTGATGCCCCTTGACATCAGAAACATAAATATATATATGGTTTAGGGGTCATGATTATAACAATTTCTGAGATATATGGTAATTTCCAATTCCTGGGGGTTGGGCATGACCCCAGGGGTCAGATCTAATAAACCCTATATATTGCCAGTAACAGTCAATATATGATTATGAAAACCGTATCTTATAATCTTTGTTCGTTTTCAAGTTACCATTTACAATAGAGTCTACGATGATTCTTCCTACAAGGTTCAATGTTAGACCCCATACCCTATTGACCCCCCCCCCCCTCGAAAAGTGGTTGTCTAACCCAAAATGAGAAAAATCAAACCAGGATGCACAACTTGATATGCAGGCCTATTGTATCCTAGTGGTTAATACAATTCTGTTCAGCCATCTCTGAGAAAAAAGTTCAGAGCGGGAAAGAAGAAAAAGAAGAAGACGAAGAATATTAATACATTTATTATGAACCGTAAGTAAGTCTCCAAATTTCAATCGGGAGACTTAATAATAAAGATTGAATAGAAATAGGATCATCATACATCAGAATTTTAAAGATAATTGACCATTTCTGATTCTAAGGGGGTCAGGATGACCCCTTAGGGTCATGACTTACATGCCATAATGATCTGATGCGCCATGACCTAAGGAGGAATAATATTTTTGGATTATGGTGGGGATCTCAATGGTTTTTATGATATTTGATAATTTCAGGAAAAGCACTTGGGATCATGACCTACATACCATCTGGAATGCCTCGGACAAAGAAACAATAATATAATATGTACATGATATATGATTCAATTTAAGAACCCAGATATAGACCAATCATCTATGTTTTGTAATACTTCCTATGTATACATACATGTATTAGTTTCTGTTTTGTTCTATACTATTCATGTTCATGACTGTAGTATGGCTTAGTCTTATTTTAAATTAAATTAAAAAATTGTCAAATTTATGACTTGGAACCCCCACCTTAAACAAACTCAAATAAAAACTGTTCTCCCCCCCCCTTAATTGTCGAATGATCTATTCAAATCGAAATATAATTTGGGTGTCTAAAAACTTTTATAAACTGGTAAGAAATGTTATTCTTAAAAAAAATTACATTACACCTTGCATAATTGACAAATGATCTATTGAGATATGATCAAAGGTCATATTTCTACTTTGGGATCAATAACTAATATTCATTGACAAGTTAATATTAATAACAATAAATGATTCAAATTATAAATGTTTATACTCCATATCCACCCCTCCCCCACCCCTCCCCCCAATCTAACCTGGTTCTAAATATCCAGTCTTCTTAATACATTCTTACATGTGTACAGTAGCAAATTTTAAATCATTTCTTGATTGCTTTTTTTCTCCTGATGCACATTAACATTTTGGAAATTGCTAAATTCAATTTTTAAGATTTATTAACAAAATGTTATAAGCATGTGTAGTCACCTATTTGGGGCAATTGTAAAGTCTCCTAAACAAAGCAGTGTCATCATTAGGCAAGGAATTACCCACATGGATCAAACATTACATATGATTAAGATGAAATACTTTATCATTTCTAGTTCTAGAATGTCAGAGTGTCTCCAAGGGGGCATAACCTGTATACAATTTGACGCGCAATGACACAAAGAGCAAGAATAAATTATATGGTTTAGGGATGAGGATCTCAGAAGTTAACAAAATACAGTGTATCATCATTTCCTAGTTCATAAGGGGGGGGGGGTTGGGTTAACAACACCTGGGGGTCATTAATGAACTTTACACCATTTGATGCATCATAATGACATTAGAACATTAGAAGATATTTTGTATTTTCCTGTTTCGTGGGGGTCAGAACAGTCCCATAAGTTCATTACCTACATTGTATTTGATGCATTATAATACATTAAGAAAGAAATACTCCTTCCTTCCTATTTTAACTCATATAAAAATGGTAAGTGTCTACACTAACTTACATGTGATACACAAAATTAATACGAAATTGTTTATAAGGGGTCAATAAGGGATCAACTCAATAGTGTAAGTCTGACAAATGAAAAAAAAATACTTTTGCAATTAAAATGACAGACACTTTACAAATGCGATAGGATAGGTAACGATGATAAGCTTATTTAAATATTAAAAGATCATAATACAGTATGCTGTCAAACTTCCCTCACGTAGTTAGTGCCATTGATGAAACCCTAATTCCCATCATCGGAATGTCTAGAAAGGGTTTCATGCTATAAACAGGCAGGGAATCGTGACGGCTGACCTGAGGTAAATAAAAAATAGTATTTTTAAGTGGACAATCAGTGAAATTACTATGCTGGGTCTATAAAACTATCAACATTTTTAAAATTGTTTCCTTATGACTGCATTTATATACCAACAACCCATTTCAGATTTACAAACATTGTATGCAAGTATTGGGGTGCAACACATGATGCATACATACTTGCCAACTCGAGCATTACCGAGATAATGGACCAGCTGACAGGTGGAGGATGGCTTTTAGGGGACAGTGGCTACCCCCTTCGTCCATGGCTGATGACTCCTTTCCTCACGCCCAAAGCAGGACAGCTGGAGAAATACAATGAAAGTCACATCAAGACAACAAACTGCGTTGAGAGGACTTTTGGTGTCCTTAAGTCCAGATTTAATTTTTTTAATCATTTTTAAAACATCACTAACCCATTTACAAATGGGCCATACAAATAGTTGCAAAAACATGCAAATTTCTTTGAAAAAATACAAAATAATGTTTTGGACTTGAAAATGCATAAATTTATACTTTCCAACAAACGCATGACTAGGTGACGGATCATAATTCATATCCATGTTAAACATAACATCAATATTCTGTTTCAGATATCTGCATAAAACTGGAGGAGCTTTGGCCTACACCCCTTCAAAACGTGAAAGGATCATCAAATGCTGCTGTCGCCTCCACAAAAGGGCCATTGAAGACCGTATTTCAGCACCAACAGCGGGACAAGTACCCATCTACTCTAATAATGACACTTTCAATGCTGAAACTATTGCCAATACAAACGCAGTTAACATCAGAAACATCATTGTTAGAAGGTTTTAATTATTTAGTGGAATTGTCTTTTTATTTGATATGTTTGCCTGTCCAGTAGTTAGTAATTTTTGATAAGTAATGTGCAACACCCTGTTAAATGTAGATTGATATTTTAAATATTCAAATAAGTGATAATTTTTTTCTGCTTACAGGTCATTATCTTTGATTTGTACAAAAGTTAGTACATGTACGTTAAATGTGTTTTAAGATTGATGTTTTCCAATTTGTTATCTAAAAAATCATGTTCTACATTGTCAACTCAATTATGGTAAACAATTTTGTTATTGTATTAGGTTTGTTTTATTTGATATTTTTAAAGAGAGATATCATTTAAAGCTGCCATCTTACCGAGAATTGTAATACGTCATTTTTGAATTCTCCATCTAACACATACAAAGAAACATTTTTTTATTTATCCAGAGTGTCATTTTCAATTTTTTTTTAGTAAATCAAAAAGTTAATACTGTTCAACACATCAAGATGATGCAAGAGTAAGACTTACTGTACTTTTTAATTTACATTTTATATGCATGTATTATTGTTAAAGTTGTCTTCAGATGGAACTCTTAAAATAGATTTATGAAACACATCGAGTCCCTTGAAATTTAGCATGTGTTTATTTGTTATTTGATAAATTTAATCAAAGTACTGAAGAACTGACGGGAGTTGATTTTGTCGATGTTTATTTATTTTAAAATCAATGATATGTTATTTTGCATGACAAGTACATGTATACGTAGTTTGTAATTTGAATTACGCATATTTTTATGATATGAATTTTTGAACTTTTTCGACTAGAATGTCGAGAAACCTCCATATGAATCATGTTAAATAACATTTAAAGATAAAATTAATTCAATCAAACTATGTATCAGTGGTAGAAATATTTCTCGAAAATTGTATGGATCCAAGCAATATTGAACTCTAGTCTCGTTCAACCAAACGCTCGGCTGACACCGTAAATCTCCGACAAGGGTTTACGGCGACAGCCGAGCGTCGAGTTGAACGAGACTATATTGAACTCTGGCGTAGGAATACATACGACTACAAAAAATATTTAAATTGTTCGTACCATTTAAAATCTGACTATTTTTAAGCTATTTGTAAATAAGTTACCTTGAAAAACAAGGCTTTAGCATACATTACATCGAATTCATCAATTTTTTCAAGAACCAAGTCTTGTCAGGAGCAATGATTTGTGCTGAGGTCCAAACACTGTTTCACTTTCGGTTTGTCGGAGTGACTGCATAGGAGAGTTGATTAAAAATCAACTCCCAAAAATGATTAAGTCTATTGTCCAAGACAATTCATTCAAGTACTAAATGTTTTGACATTCTTTGAAATATAAACAAGAATATTCTAGTCCATTCAGTGGATAATTATAACAAACATAACCTGCAAATTAAAAATGTTGCTTCCATACAAGTAATTGTGCATATAATGGTCAGAACAGGAGAACAAGATATCTGTGAGCTAATGTTCACTAGTAATACCCCGCTCTGATGTGAATATGCTAAATGAGAAAAGTTGACAGAAAGCTGACGTCCAATTGGTAGAAAAATAAATCCTAACTTATGACATGCCTAAACAAATAGTATGTTAAAATTTCAAGCATCTGTGATGAAAAGTTGCTGAAAAAATGTGACAGAAATTACCGTTACTGACAGACTTTTATAAACTGGTAAAAAATGTTATTCGTAAAAAAAATTACATTACACCTTGCATAATTGACAAATGATCTATTGAGATATGATCAGTGGTCATATTTAATAACAATAAATGATTCAAATTATAAATGTTTATACTTCACATTCACCCCCCCCCCCCCCAATCTAACCTTGTTCTAAAGATTCAGTCTTCTTAATACATTCTTACATGTGTACAGTAGCAAATTTTAAATCATTTCTTGATTGCTTTTTCTCTTGATGCACATTAACATTTTGGAAATTGCTTAATTCAATTTTTAAGATGTATTAACAAAATGTTATATGCATGTGTATTCGCCTATTTGGGGCAAACACTTGGTGCGGGTATTACTGTCTAATGACACCATCTAGTTTCTCTTGTTTTCATACCTGGCTTTATAAGTAGATGGTTCTGACAAAGAAGATTCTTCTGTGAAGTTAAAGGAAATTTTAAAGACAAACCTTGAGCTTGCAAGCTTACAAATGATACGCCCCGCTAAGAAAATATCATAATTCAAGTTAACTAAGAAATAAACAGCTTTGAGAAAAGTTCATTGATGATTTTTTCACATTGCTGTATATTACTTATATTAACAGAATAGCAAATCCATCAGAGTCATTAACATAATTATGATCTTGCATTTTTAATATTGCAACCATCACATGTGTGTGCAATACATGTAATCATTGACACGATTGTACAGACAGGAAACACAGGGAAAGACAAAGGACAAGGTGATTCCTATACCCCCCCCCCCAATCTTTGTTTGCAAGGGGTATACTCATATTTGAAGTGTGTATAATTATATCAATCTGATTAAAATCAGATCTGTGATCCTCTCCGACTAATTAAAAGTTGCAATACAAGAGATCTTTGAATAGCGACATTGAATTTGTTGGAGCGGATCACAGATCTGATTTTAATCAGATTGATAATTATATTTGCTTTAACCAACAATTATAAGCATTTTGATAAATTTTGCACTTTTCTTGGGCAGAAGGACCAATTTCAATTAAATACCAGTAGTTCAAAATGTTGAATTGTTTAAAGAATACTAAACATAGGATATAAACTAACCTTCAGATTGAGAGACAACTAGCACATCACTATAAGTGTCTACATTTTCAAGTTCTTCAGCTGGAACCAAAACAAATGTTGTTCTTTATTTATTTATCCAGTCTTACTTTTAACCAGATTCCTCTGGGTTACATTAATGATAATTGTTTTCATTTGCAATGAAGAAAAAGGACAAACCCAACCTTTGCAGGTAATGAAAATAGCCATGCAAAGTTCTTTGGTGGATAAAACCTTGAATAATATAAGTCTTGAAAGAAGTAATACTTCGTTTTCTCCTTCATTATTAATCACTTATAATCATGGCAACTTATAATATTTCCCTCGGTGACAATAAATGGCGGTATCTCAAGGCAACTTGGTTTTTGGGACAACTGAAGGGAAGACCTGACTTGACTGGTGTCCACCCCATCCTCA
The DNA here is from genome assembly GCF_963853765.1 of Magallana gigas. Taxonomy (NCBI): domain Eukaryota; kingdom Metazoa; phylum Mollusca; class Bivalvia; order Ostreida; family Ostreidae; genus Magallana; species Magallana gigas. Next base: position 39,580,875 of record NC_088855.1, on the reverse strand, counting down.
ATTCCAGATATGGCCGACTGAGGAATCAACTGCAGTATCTAAAATTTTCATGGAGTTGAAAGTACATATTTCCTTACTATGGTCTGACAATTTACAATTCATTCCATAAAGAAAAAGGAGTTAAAAATAAAGCATCATGTCAGAAGCATTTGAAAAAAAATCATTTTCATTTCATCTTCATTTTCTTGTAAAGCAAATGTTTCATAATTAATAACAATTTTATAAACAATATTATTAAGATTTAAATTTGATTGATGTTGGAGACAAAACAAGGGAGAAATAAAACAGCATGCAAACATTACAGTTATATTAGTTGATACTAGAACTTGGAGACCTACCTTAAAACACTACTTGAAAACATATGCAGTAGTGATGGGAATTGAACCCATTATCTCCTAAGACAGTAATATACATTTAGGGCACATAAAAGGACAGACAAGGACTAACATGGAACAACACATGTTCACAGAGATAGTCAGTGAAGCATCAATGCTGGTTAGTTCATACTTACCCACAATGATCTGTCTTCTCTGACATTTACAAATTTCAAGTAGTCATTCACTAAGTGACAAAACCTTAGCATGTTGCTAAATATTTATTTATATCATATTGTCAGGCATACCCCCAAAACAATACCATTTGGGCTTTTGTATGCTAAATCAATGGACCAGTACGCACAATAACACCATGGATATCTTCAACTTGAAGTTTATCATTTTATTGTTACGGACCTACCTTTCCTTGTAAGGATCACATGTAACAAATTAACATATGAATACAACAGTATGAAACACTTTTTGAAGGTTTGGCATGCCTTTTAACACTGTAAAGATTGAAATAGAATAATGGCATGTTCAACAAACTGCTTCAACATGGGGAGCTGTGAAGACCCTCCGCCAGTTTCCGTCAAGTTTCTTCTTGACGGCAGACTGCATGTCTTGCCACTTTTTTTTAACTTCCACGACCCCTCTTGTGCACTGCAGACTTACGACGTTTACTCTACATATGTGCACAAGTGCATATTAAAAGAGCACAAACAATAGCATTGCTACACTTAGTGTACTTGTACGGGTATTTGGATTAGAAGGTGTTAAAGTATCATGGGAATAAGTATCAAATTTCTAAGCTCGAAAATTAACAATTAGTAATGATAGCCATCAATCTCTACCTGCTTTTATTCTGACCAATACATGTGAAGAGGAACATTTCTAACTGAAGAGGTACTTTCCCTAATTCACAACACAAATCCATGTAAATAGTCTACCAATTTTTAGCCACTTACAATAGGTGTATCTGTCAACTTGCAAATTAGAAATATCTACAGCTGATCTAAACATATGAACTTCATGATTTCATGATAATAATGTAATATGTATGTGCCCACTGTCATTTTCTTTTTATGAAACCTATATTCAAAAATAAAATGTGTACTGAATATGTTTATTACCAGCTGATATTCTGAATTGTGATTACAATAACTGTTAAATTCAAAAACCGCAATGCACAAATCCATAAAAAAAACCTCAATGATAAATAATCAAATATGGTCTTATTAATGAAAAATCCATAAATGATGGGCTAGCACATTACAACATAAACAGTAAAATGATATTTTTGATCTATAGTATTCATGATTATCTTCATGATCACCGTTTATAAAATCGACCTACTTCTCTGTCACTAGAAAGAATAATCTTACTGTGACCAGGCTACGCTCAGGTCACAGTAAGAATTCGTCCCATATACTTGCAATGTAGCAGCCGCGAAGCAGATCAGCTTCGCGTCGATTTTAAGTCTGTTAAAAATATTCTACATAGAAAAACACATTTTTATTGGTACAAACCTTTATGAACATGCATATGTAGTTTAATCCACAAAATATCCATTTATTAAGTAGTACCAAGGCATTTTGTTAATATACACGTTTGAATTTTTGTCTGCCATTGGGGCGAAAATCGCGTTCGGAATGTCTCGGATTTTATTATTAACATGGTGACCATAAACAGCGAATTTTCAAATGTGATGTTAAAAGTGGCAGCGATTTCGTTGCAAAACCAGTTAATGTGGTAATATGGGATTATAAAAGAGCAACAAAGTAGGTATTTGAGACCAATCATATGAAAATTTAGGCCAGGTACCATGCGACATATTTTTTTTATTTGCTACGAAGCGAGTATATGGGACAAATTCTATCGTTAAACCGGGTCCGTAGGACATCTGTCATTTTAACGATAGAACATTCTATCTACTCTGTCACCGACTCCCATACCATCGTCTTCATGTTTTTAGTCAGACACGGTGAGAACTTTCCATACAAAATCTTGTATCTAGTTCCCACCCCGTCCATTTATACTTCTACCTCCACATCGCTAAAAGTGGCCTTCATCGGCTTCTTTGCGTCCATCTTTCTTTAGTTTTAGTCCGGCAGACGATAAGCAAAAAAATTCGCGCACTTCTTATGAAGTGAAACTAATTATTGCGCATGCGTACGAATAAATCGTACACCTAAGAATTCGTAATCTACGTCTACGTCTAAGAGTAGCTTAGTAAATACCATTTTACGTATTCGTAACTTCAATCTTACGTCATTCGTAACTTTTACGTTTACGTCTACGTCTTAAATCTTAAATACGATATGTTTGGCCATAATATTAACTATTAATAATTAAAGAAGAAATCCATATATTTAAGACTTATTTTACTAAATCTTTATACAGATCTTTTCCTCTCAATGATATTATTAGTAAAAAATGACAATGGGCGTCTAGACCATTTTAATAAGCTAAAATGAGGGAGAGAGAGAGACAGAGACATGCAGGGAACAGCTTTATACGCTTGTCAACTTTCATGTTATTAAATTGTTTAACATCTGTGTAAGCACGTGTTGCACTCATATCGAATTAGCAAGATATTTTCCCGGACTAATGATATCAATGAAGCAACGAAGGAGACCCCTTTTGATTGCACAGGAAATGATAAATCCAAACAACCTTTAACATTTGGTATCAAATTCCAAACTTATGAGATTCCATATGTAAAGGGTGCTTCAAATGCACTTTCTAATAAATAAAACATGTATCAACAAAAATTAAAAATGTAAATAAAGCCTTTTTTTAAATAGAATATAAACCGAAATTATAATCTTTTCCAAAAAGAGATAACCTACATCAATAGTTGTTAGCCGAACAGAATATCTCGTTTTACTTCCTTTTTGAGTTACTTTGTCATGGATACTGCTTTTGGTACAACCTTTACAAAAGAAAAGCAAAAGTACAGAGTTTGAACGGTACAGAATATTTTAACCAGGTAATCAAGCAGAGTATATTGTATGAAATGGATGTATGTTATTTTTTGTTTATAAGTGTTTTGACTGGTTTAAGCATTTTACTAAATCTTCAGGATATCAAAAGTCTGAAAACATCTGGTGTATGCAAGCAGCACGAGTAAGTTTATGATTAATAAATGAAATGAATCAATTGTCTTTTTTTCAACAATGTACGATTTAATAAACATTCCTGATATTAGTTTTTGTTTAACTCTGTTTATCTCCAACAGCGGATTGCATCGATGCTGCAGCAACTATCGACAAGAAGGTCAACATTGTATCCGTAAGTTGTTAGAATAGGAAAACATATTTTTTTTATTGAAGTAAAGTTTACCACTAAAAAATCAAACAACCTATTATTTCTACCTAATGTGAATGACATATCGTATTAACAGCGTGTGTTGGATCTTTTGGTATCAACTGTTCCGGAAGATGCGTTGACGGGTTCTATGGTTTTGGATGTCTGAGTCACTGTAACTGCAGTGATGACCAAATCTGTGACCATGTTGTCGGATGTAAAAGAGACAAGACAAAGCATGATACAGGTATAATATGCTAATGAATCAGAATGAATAAATCGTTTATGTCTTTAAAAGGGCATGGTCACGATTTTGGTCAATTTCTGTTCTTCTTTATTTTGATTGTTTACAAGGATTTAGTAATGCATTTCTAATGATCAATTAAAATTTGGGTGTCAGTCGAAGAGCAATAGGCAAGATATTGAGATACAGAGCTCACAATTCTTTATTATGTAAACAAGGCTAGTGTCATGTTTTTGTTTACATTAGTTCAAATAGCGGAAAGAGTTCATTTAAAGCTGATATTTTTCTACTTGCTTATTCGTTTTTAACACAAATAAACAATTTCTAGCATTTGTCACATTCAAATTTATTTCTGAACCTTGCATTTTCTTTTAAACATTTAAAATATAAGCAAAAGAACATGATATTGGCTTTGTTTACATAACAAAGAATTGTAAGCTCTGTATCTCGCTTAAAACTCGACGACCTACACTCAAATTTGGTTGACTACTCAGTATTAGAAACGCCTTACTAAAAACATTGTAGTAATTAAACACGAAAAATAAATTTTGACCAAAATCGTGACCATGTCCTTCAAGGTCAAAATCTAGTAAATGACACAAATCTACAATTTTGAGAAATCTGATAAAAAAAAACCCTCTTAATAATGGTTTTTAATACTAGCTTGGTTTGTAAGGGATTGTTAACAAAACAAATTTAAGAAAATATAGTGAACAGCATGCACACAGGTTTACTTTTGATTTTTCCAGAACACTACTCATATTTGGACACTATTAATAACAATTTCAAAGTCCTAATACAATAATCCCCGCATCGACGTTAGAAGCGAATTATAATATGAGGCGAAATAACGCGATATCCTTTTTATGTCGTTTGTTTTGTTAAAAACGTGGCTTAATTGACCAGGAAAACTACTGCAATATATACTATTATACACATACTCAGTAAAACCATCGTTTAGAAAGTTACACAAAATTTGATATAAATCGGACCAAGCAGCTTTAAACTATTTAATCATTAAAGTTATAACTGAAAACATTATATTAATAAGTTTAAGGTTGATCTGATGAGTAATGTGTTGACCGTCCAGCCTCTTTTAATCATAACATCACGATGAATCTAGCACAAAAAAGACACCATAAATCATTTACTAGATCTTTTCCCTAAAGTGATACAGGTGTTTTGTTGCTGCTGTTCACTGAACAACTGTTGTATGTTACTTAATGTTTTATTTTAGAATCTACAAGAATATATATCTTTAGCCTGTCGTCTGGATTTATAATCTGCTTACTGGCTTTACTGGTCATAGTTGCAATGAAAAGGTAACACATCTGATAAACATTTACTTTGGTAAATTATACAATACATGCTCCTGTACTTAACTAACTTTTAACAAGAGAATTTATGATTTTCGTAAAATCATTTGCGCAAATATAAATATTTTTTTTAATTATCAGCATGCAAGATGTAATTGTTTTCCGAAAATTAATTACATCTAACTATTACCGGTAATTGAAATCTTTAAACATTTTATTAACGAACTATTATTTTATATCATCTTCTTCTGAATGGTTAAAGTTATGTACTTATTGAAAATATAGCGAAGTGTATACCCAGGAAAAGCAGGAAAACATGAATTTTATCTCCAACTTTTCTTCCAAACCATTCTTGTTAATCAACTGCAAATAATACATTTCAACGCCTGGAATATATATATATGTTTATGTTGAATTAGCGTGTAAATTCTTTTTTTACATACTCATATCCTCATATTTTCCTGAAACGTCTTCAGTTGCAAGATGTTATTGAACACTACAAATAATCTCTATATCTGAGGAATGAATTCTTGCTTATCTACCAAAGTAAATATAATAGCTATTAATTTAAAATGTCATTTATAGCACGCAATCTTTATAATTTATTCTTGCATATGTATTTTCCCCAGAAAAATGACACCATCTCGACATTACCAGGAAGAACTTGTTAATACGGAGAGTACACCCGTAGAATATTCATCTCCTGAGCGGCGCCAGGGGTACTCGGAATATGATCCAAAGCAAATGTTAGCAATTGTAAACCCAGAGCATCGATTTCAAGAGTCACAGGGCAATAAATCGAGATCTGAGCACTACGAATCCGTTAATTCAAAACCTGTGTCAAAGGAAGTCAAAACTATTTCTGTATGAAGCCACATATAAATCACACTTGAGAAATAATGTCGTTCATTTGTAAAAGATTCGAGGTTTATTAAAAGGAAAGTAAAAGAGAAAGTAAACATGTTTTACGTCTTATCAAAAATGTCTTCATATGATGTTGCTCAAGAACAGTTTTTATTTTACTTTAAAATCTACTGATACATCTAATTTACTATTTACCAAATGACTGCGATGCTAAGCACCCGTAAATAAAACATGGAAAATTTATTACATGAGCAATATCCACTGCATTTAAAGCTAACCAAAAAACCCAACAACAACAAAACAAACATTCATTTCAATAAGTGCTCTTATGATGTTTCTTGATTAAAAAAACATATACTCAAGTTTCGAAATATCTCAATGGGAGTCAATTTTGGTGATTTGATAAATTTATATTTTATATTAGATATTTCGAATGATTTTACATAACTTTTATACGAATTGATATTGAATTTTAAAACGTACCATTTTTAAAATACTAGATATATCTGATTAAAAATTTAAAGATTTGAACAACAACAAAATGGGAAACTCAATCTTGTATTATTCCCTTAAAACTCTAAAGCTAAAAAATTGAAATCCAACCATGGAAGCATTTAGATTACGTAAAAATTCAAGTTTGTTTATATGGTTAAATCATGAGAAATAATAGGTCCCTGTGTGGCAAAACAAAAGACTACGTAGGAATTCATTTTTCTTTGAGAATTACAACATCTTAATTTGTTGTGTTACTAAGTAAACATATTAAAATTGTATGGAATTATGTTTATTAAAACCGTGGTCCACGTACCTTTTATTCCACATGCTACATCACACCTGCGAATGCTATTGTCATTTAAATTTTAGATCACGTGGTTTTATTTGACCCTTTCAGTTACGCAGTAAAAATCTCGCCTGGTGTTTATAGTCTATTTCATAGAATATTGGTACTTGTAATCAAATATAAAATCTAGACGTTTATTGATTTTAAACTTTATCTTCATTAATTGGTGGATAAAATGAGTTCTAGAAATAAATATGACAATAGAGAAAATATTTTTTTCCTGCTTGAAACAGACACCCACTCTTTTATTTAAAAAGCATGGTAGTGCGCACTTCAAATATCAAACATGGCTATGATAAGAAACCAAATGTTTATATTTTCAACCACGATAACTCTGTTCTGAATATCATCGTTTAATTTAAATAACTGTTAGATGATGAAATAAGACATACATCTTACTAGATTTTGAATTCGTGTTTTAACATAAATCAAAATATATGATATGAAACACGACAAGTACTTACGTATTTTGAGTATATTATCGGAACACTTACACTTCCGCTCGAAATTTCACAGAAACTAAACAAATCTCGGGGAAGGCTCGTGAACTTTCATTCGAGCACCTCTGGATTTATTGCATGCTTAGCAACGATAAAGAAAACATTCCGAACACATTCGCAGGGGTGTACATATTGGGTACAAAATTCATCATTGAAAAAGACTAAAGGAGAGGTCTAGATACAGGTCATCGCTGTCTAAAAATATTGACGTTAATGCAAATTAATATCCAATAAGATTTGTTCTATGTTTCATAAAATTCACCGTGCAATTATCCGCTTTGAATAGCAAGCATAGGCTGTTTTTACAATGGGATCTTATATTGCAAAATACAGATGGGAAACAATGAAACAATAAAGGCTAAGGAACTGTTCATGAAGTAAGTCTGATGACAGTCGACGGACAATATTTGGTAGGAAAGACTACAGTACCTGGTAATTTTATATCCCATAAAAAATATGGAGATAGGTAGTATGACATGGATACAATGTGCGGATGTGCATTTTCGCAGAAAGTTTTGTTTTCCTAGGAATAGGGCTATATTGGCCACTTATGAGATATTCTACTTGACAATTTTCCAGTGCAGCTTTCTTTAACCATAGAATTTCATAAAATTCTGTAACCAATATGACATTAAACCTCCGTTTACACATTTTTTAGGAATTGTAGATTGTATTAAAAAGTTGCGGTTAAACTATGATACAGAAATTATTCTTCAAAATATTCCATATTATCCAGAATTTTTACGGATAGTTAGGAAAAATAAACAAGGCTCAAGAGACTTTTATGATATTTTTATTGATGAGAAATGGAAAAAACCAAAATCAGAATTGAAATGGGAAAAGGAACTAGACATGAATGTAAATAACATATGGTGGAAAAGACAAAACTTATTATTTTTCAAAATAACTAACGACGTACAATTAAGATGGTTTCAATACAGGATTGTACATCGAATTATTGCGACTAATACTTATTTATGTAAGATAGGAATAGTTGAATCAGAGTTATGTACATTTTGTAGATGTAATGCAGAAACTATCTGTCATCTTTTTTGGGAATGTGAATATGTGAGTGAAATCTGGGATAATTTACTAGTTTGGATGAAGGACGAATTTGAATTAGATATGCCATTGAACAAAATAGATGTTATATTTGGTAGATACTACCAATATTATAACATTTTCAATATAATAATATGTATTGTAAAGAGACATAAATATAGAAAAGGAGTAGAAAAGAATTACCCTCCTTTACTGGAATCAAACGTGAAATACTTTATTATTACAAATGTGAAAAATTTATTTACACGAAAAATTGTGAATTAGAGAAATTTCATGTAAGATGGGCGAGGCTGTCCTTTAATAATGATTGTTGATTTTAAGCCTTTTGCCCCTATGATCTTAGATATTACAAAGTAATTTATTTTTGTTTACTGTAAAATGCTGATTTTTTGTACTTGATTATGATGCAGAGTAATGTGCATATACATGCAACTGAATGAGTGGGTGTATGAATGATGTTATTTGTAAAAACACCCTGTTTCAAAATTTTTTCAGTATATATAATGTTAACTTATAGACTCCAAGGCTCCCCAACCTCGGCTATAAGAATACTTCTACATGTTCTGGGGTAATAAAAACAGTTATAAAAAAAAAAAAAAAAAAATTTCATAAAACTGTGTAGGTAGTATATTTCCAATCTGTATATGAGTTTACTTGAAATTTTGATTTCATGTAACTACATTTTATTGAATTTTTCCCCACTTTGAACTATGGGCAGTAACATGTGCAGTTTGTCAGCGGAACTCCTATTAAACAGCATAATTTCATGACATTTAATATGTAACAAAGGCACAATGTAAAGATGTACATGCATGTATTTGCAAGAAATTCCGATTCCATATGCAGGATTTTCCCCGGAATTTCCCTCTTTTGAACTTAGAATTCTGACAATTATTGATTTAAGTACAAAAACTAATACTCTCATGAAAATGCTTGTAAAAATTGTCAAGAAACTTTGATATAAGGACATGGTGTATAGATGATGTTATTTTCTGGAAATTCCGATACCATTATTATTAGTCCCCTACCGGTTTTCACCGGAGGGGACTAGAGCTTTCCTCGGCGTCCGTCAGTCCGTCCGTCTGTCTGTCCCACTTCAGTTTTCCACCCTTTTTTTCGTTATGCGTTTGATGAATAATATGAAATTTGCTGAACAGCTTCAAAATGTCAAACTACAGATCAAGTTTACACTTTTGTAGCGTCTGGTTGACATATTTTCGAGAAAATTAATTTTTTATATTCCAATATTTCCATAACATTGCATTGTTTTCACAATTTCCACAAACCGGTAGGGGACGTGTATTGCTTATGCAATACTCTCAGAATGCTTGTTTTTAGAATTTTTGGTAGGTTGGCCATGATTGAATATTCTACTGAAACAGTTTAAGCAACTATTCTGTAACCACTTAGTTGGACGGTTTTTTTAAATTCGAATATTAACAAGATATATTTAATGAGTATTGTGTTACCTTTTAAGTCTAGCCAAACTTAAATATACTACTGACACAGATATCAGTGCAACTGCTCTTAATAAATAAAAAAATAAAAAACTTTCTTTTGTAATTTTTTGCTAATTACAAAAGTATATATGTGATTTCTGCAGGTTGTGTTGATGTGGTGATTTGTCTATCAGTTTTGTCGCTTTATATTTTTTTGTGTATTTAATACATACATTCATAATTTGTAGCATTTTTAATGTAGAAGCGTAGGATATGTGAGCTTGGTCACGCTTTCTTTCATTAACTATGTTTCTCTTATATTCATCCCATACACATCCCAATCAGGAAGGTTTATCAATATTAGTACTTCAGAGTTATAATGGTAAAACAGCATTTTTATTCATTTTTAAATTAACTTTTAATACAATATCAAGTATTCAAACTAATGAAATTGTTTTACTCAATGTGTCACTAGATTGGAAAAAAGTTCTCTACTCATCAGTCCAAAGTATCTGAAGTAGACGTTTAAGAATTTGCTCCGAATCATAAGGAAGTCAATCAACGTGTCCGTTCACCCTATCACAAACTATCACCTTATCATGTCACTACATGTTTTTTTATATTCAGAATCGTTTGAGGCTAAACGCAAAAGAAGTGTTTAAAAATGTGTGAATAAATGTAAAAATTAATTTGATTGAAATTTAACCCTACAGAGAATTTTTTCCTCCGATTTCATTCGTTATAGAATATCGTCCTATTTTGCAAATCGTAACATCTGGTTCATAAACTTCATTGAATTGCATTTAATTCTTTACTTTCTTTTGCCTTGAAGTTTATATTAATTCTTATGACTCTAGAAAGTAAGTAGTACCCCTTTACTTACAACCAATCCTTTTACCAACAATGTCTTTTTCAAAATATCTATATATTTCAAAATATGAAATTTAAGAGGCTATTGTTGAAATTATTCTAAAGAAAAAGAATTTATCAAGGTAGGCGATATTAAAAAGACTACATCACAGTCTTCTGTCGATTGATTTCCTTGTAGTCTGTAGATTGTTTGAGCTGGAATAATTGTAATCTGTGTTCAAATCCATTCACGATACCACCTTGCTTCCACGTTCCTTTTCCTAAAAGATAACCTACGCGTTAGTTATTTATGTAATGTTTAACACTATTTCCTCTGCCCTCTGCTTTTGCATTGTATATTTATATCATAGTGGTAGATAAATATAAAATGCCTTAGATATTTTTTGTCATTTGTCAGAAAATAGCAAAATCACAGAATGCTTTTTATACGTTTAGTTCAGATATTATTTTTTACATAAAAAAAATTAATCAATTAGAATATGATATTATTAACAAGTTAATTTTGCTTTAAAAACTGGCTTTTTAATTATAGAAAATTGAACAGTCATAGAAAAAGGAGTTTATATAATTGAATGGGTAATGGGTATGGGTAAACTTTGGAAACGACAAAACATGATTTCATATCTACTCAAATAAGTATTATCAAGTATTAACATAGTTAATTAAGCTAATTACAATTGAGCTTTAATCTCTTAACCAAAGCGAGTACTCAGATCCTAAGAGTTTACTATATGCAATTTAAATTTCTCTTCACATGATGTTAATGAATGTACCATATGAAGTGGAACGTTTGTTTAAATTAGGAGTTATCCAACATCAAAACCAACAACAAAATATATGGAACTGTCACCAAACATTCCATGAAAACGACAAACAATGAATGGCATACAAATACAATTTTATATATCTTATGCACTTCCAAAAAGTGACCTTCTACGAAAAAAATATGACAGTTGTTATAAAAGTTAAAGAAACGATAAAGTTGATATCTACTAACGAATATTAATTAGTTAACGAAAACATGATTTTATTAATAATTTTATTTTCAAAGCTTCTTTTCAGCTCGCGGCACGGTTAATTTGTCACCAAACGGTCAGGCTAATACAGTAGCAATGTATAAAAACTGACTTTAGTATAAAAGTGTGTTGTTTTCTTTATGACAGTCGTCTGAACATTAAAACAGTTGAACCTCCTTTCACAGTATGGCTTTTATGAAACATGAATTTTTTTTCCTTCTGATGTTAGAGAATAGAATGTTTTTGACAAAAATCGTAACTTATTGCGTAAATGCCACTTAAACAAATTACTAAAGCAACATAACTATCTGAATATTTTGAATATTTTCCTTATAAGACACTTTTATCAGTAATTATTAAGAGCAATGATTTTTATCATGCATGATTAATATTTTGAGTATCAAATAATTTAATTCATTTGTGGAAAACAATCAGGAAGTATTAATTAACTAATTCAAATAACCTGATATATGTTAGTCCTTGTGAAACCTTGAATTCAAACAATGCAATTCTGGTGCCATTTTGATCTTGATCGACATGTGTCTTTTGCAAAACTTTGTATTTATAAGGGTTTTTGCTTAGAAAAATGTTAAAATTTTTCTTTTCTAAATCTACAAGTAATATTGACTATTCAACACAAAAACTGTTTGAATGAATCTTACATTTGTTTTCAAATATCGTCAGTGGATCTTTTATTACAATGTATTCGATAAATTACTCGTTTCGGGGTATATAAACACACATTCTCAAGATTCATAAGAGATTTCTGTGGGTATATTAACGATTACATTATGCAATTAGCTCACACTCAGAGGTAAATATCTTGGATTTGAAGTTTTGCGACTTATTTAGACAAAATTTGCTTATCATAATACATACTTCACTATCCAAAAAGTTATCGCTTTTAATACAAACTTCTTGATGATCTAAGGAGACCAAAAAAAAATCAGTCATACAAGTATTGTATGAAAGAAACAGAACAAATAAATTGAAACCGAAGAGACAAACATTCCAACTACTTCAACTTGGACTCCTTGGATAAAATAAGGCGACAAAAGCCAAATAACACTTAATTGAGAAAAAAGAGAAGAACTGGGCTGAATTATTGGAGTGAAGTGCAGGTTGTTGCCAGTGACCGTCTTGAGTGGCTTCTTTAGATGCACGGCCTCCTGCGTCCGTCGGGTAACGGAAAGGATAAGTAAGTAAATACATTTTGGATACTTTTTACCTTGGCCTGTGTTCATTACTTAAATCTTAAGAATAGGATTGAAATTTGGCCCGGCACAAATTTTGACCTTTTATTTGATCGATCAAATGTTGAATTTTTTGCATTCTATTTATTTTCTCCAACTTCTATTTCATGAAACATGTTAGATTGTTTCAGGGAGATTTTTATTTTAAGCATACTTACGGTTGACTTCAGTTTTGAAAGATGTAATGCAGTGTGAATGAACGCACAACAGACGTTATACACGTACTTATCATTTGCGCTGTCCTAGCTCTTACTAAAAGGTGGAATATTACTTATGATAAATTAAGAATTCAGACGGTTTAGTTTTACAGTCTTTAAAAGACAATATTTAAAATTTCCAAAAAAACTAAATAAATTTTATCAGATAGACAAGCTATACATTTAATCTTTATAGGGGTTCAGTGGCAGTAAAAGTTGATGATATAGATCTACGAATAAAGTAAACTGTAAAGTAATATAAAGGTGATTATTGAGAAGATTAGGTATTCAAATAGTCGGGTTTATGAAAAATTTAAGTTTAAAGTAAAGACAGTCTAAAATATAGGAGAGACAATAAACATATTCGTCATTCAGAAAATATGCTGATCATATTTACTGATTTATGAGCCCCTCCCCCTTCTCAAAAAAGTTGAACACATTTGAAAACTATCAAATAATTTCCTTATCACGTGTTTTGAAGGAAATTCTTTCAATTGACATTTTATACAGTTATGATAAGTTTGTTCGGCCGTATTTGCTATTTTCAATGGCACACATTTTAATTAATCTTTTAATTGTCTCTTTCTGCGTTTATTGCAAAGAAGCGACAGAACCGGTTGATCCAAAATGCTTCGTACCTGGAAAGTAAGTTCATATTTTTAAACACTGTGTTTTATTGCTACGTTAGACTATAGTCATATTTAAAGGTTTAGTCCTTTATAGAAAGCTTTTATTTTCTTCTGTATAACAGACAAGAAAAACGATGTTGTTCAGACTATAGAACAATCGATGCAAAATGTTACGGTAAGTTGTCATAAAATCAAATTTGTAACACTTTTTTAGTTGGTATAGTATGTATTTACTTGTATAGTTGCGCTTCAAAAAATCATGAAAATCATTTTTTTTTCATTTCCTTATTCAAATTAGTTTCAGATTTTAAATAAACGAGACATTTACCCGATATAGAGAGACCATAAACATTGTGACAAATAATCATGCAAAGGCAAAGGTGGGCTTTTTCACCAGCTCAAGATGTAGTTTCGTAAAAAGCAAATATCGTTCAAATCAAATGATAAACCGTTGTTTTCAAAGTATAGAATTACCATTAGTTTACTCTTATTTGGTATATGTATATTTACCTTAACAAGATAATTTTATGAAGCACCTCCTCCTTGGACATGCATTATATGGTGCACAATCCTTTGTTATGGGCAGTATACATTATGTGCAGTAGAAATAGAACCCCCGGGACCATAATTTAAACAAAATTTATGCAATAATCTATAGTATGACATTTTTGATTTTTTCGCAATATCAGTATACATGTTGTCGTTAGACGGCTCCAAAAACGCCAGCTTAGCCCTGTTTTAATTATCAGGAAAATTGTTACACCTTAATTTACAGTTATTCAAGTAGCCTTTCCTAGTCATATAAAATGTCATCACTTCTCTCAACAGCACAAAGGTATTCAAAATAATTAATGGTACATTTTCTTCAATTACAGTTAAAATATGAAGATTTCCCCTTTTTGTTGATATTGCAAAGACCTTATTGATCCATTGCACAATACTGCAGTTTAAGATAATACAATTTCAAACATTCAATACATAGCATTACAAGACAGAAATGCTTTACTTGGGTGATAATTATTGGTATCATCAACGTATTCGAGAGATACTTTAAGGCGTATTTTACTAAACAGTTCATGCTGTTACATGTATTAGAAATACCATTCTAATGTACGAATAAGATGTTTTAATATCTACATCTATTATATGTATATAACATAATTCACAAAACAATATCTTACAAAATGTTGTCATATATTGGTTCTGTTATATATATTTAATAGAACATTCATCTTTAGCATGCATAGGTTCCTTTGGAATGGAATGTGTTAAACCATGTCCTTCTGGATACCATGGAATACAATGCTCGGAGAAATGTCTGTGTGATGAATGTCACAGAACAACTGGAGCATGCCCTAACCTAACTATAACAACAGGTCATGTTCAATCATATCATATATATTACATTGTTTATCTACTTTTTAAGAAAACAAAACAAGTTTTTTAAAAGGAATTTTTAAATATATTAAGTGTACAATATTTCAGATAATCTACAAGATAAAACACTGGTCTCGCAGCTAATTTTGTTTTTAACTTGTTTGTAGAGATCGAAAGACATGCGAAAGAGAAGTGTTATAACCAAGTAATCATCATCCTTCTCAGTGGCTGCATTGTATCTTTACTAGTGCTGTTGGTGACAGTTGTGGTAAAAAGGTAAACATATAAAATTCTCTATTGTACATACTAGTATATTTATATCCTTTTGTTGAGTGAATTTATTATTATCATTTTTACGACAAAAATTATTATATATTTACAAATAAAAATTTGGAAGAAAAAAAATATTTTCGCAAAGATTAACGATCATTGACAATGTGAAATGAAACTGGATTTCTTGCTTCTAGGAAAACGACTTCATTTGACCACTACCAGCATGGACTTGTAAACATAGACACGACCTCTGCAGGTTATTCAACGGCTGAAAACCAAACATATCTTGAATGTGACCCTACAAAAATGATTGAAATCAAATACATCGACAATCAAATGGAAGAGCTCCGGAATAGTGAATCAAGATCTGAACATTACGTCTCTGTCACTTCAAAATTTAACGCTAAAGAGGACGATAAACGTCCTCCTAGGTCAGATGTATGGAATACAATCAAAGAGGATGTAAAAAAGAATAAAGAAAAAAAGAGTGTCATGCGTATACTCTCAAAAAGATTTTCTTTGAGTAATACAAGCGACAAATGTAGTTACATGTCTGTTGTTGACCAGAAGCCACCTTAAAATACCGAATTAATTTTATATCACATTCATATTTAATGTATATAATTGTTTGATTTTTTATATTGTATTTTTAAAAAAACATAAAACAATTGCATTTGTTTATGCTTAATTAATGAAAACGCTATATTGCTAGCGTCTTCCGCATTCTAATAAAAAATCTAGCGTTTTCATTTGATAAATTTTGATAAAAAAATGTAGATACTGATATCAAACATCAATCACTCTAAAAAAAATATAATGCCTGAGATTGTTGTCCTAGAGGTACCTATTATATTTATATTCTGAGTTAAACATATTTACGGTAACAATTTTTGAATTAAAAATTGAATTTTGGACGAAGAAACTGCCCGATCTTTAAGAAGAATTACATAACAAGTACAGCATGAATATTTTACCCAAACAATTTTCATAGTTCATTTGATTTGTTTATTTTTTTGAAGTTTTAATTATTTATGACATTTATTTAAAAGGGATCATGCCAATGCAAATGGACACTAACGACTACAATAATTGATAAAACTCATTAAAGAATACGTATCGCAGCAAAATATCATTATTAAACTCAATTATACGGCTAAAATAATCATTATTACTTGGAAATTTTTGTTGAATTCGGGTTTAACAAAAAGAATAAAAACTAAAAAATATACAGCTTTTATTTAAAATCATGCTTATTTTTTTTTTAGATAATCAAAAAGATCACACATACACTGTACTATAAGACTCCGCTTTAATTCAAAATATTGCTTCCTTTTTGGGGTTAAATTCGCATCCAAAGGATTCGTAATCACTTTAAAGAACTTCATCCTAGACAGAATTAACTACAACCAATTTTTCTCTCCTAGAAACAAAATCATACTTGCATAGAATGTTCCTCTACATTACAGTTCGCCTCCCCCCTCTTTCCATTTTAGCGCACCTGAATTGTCTGTAAAGTTTTTACATTTTTAATTTCTTATCTAGGACCACTGGTCAAATTTAACCAAACGTGTAACAAAGCATTCTAATGTAAAGGGAAACGGCAAAGTCTACTTCAAAGGGGATATAATTGCAAAATTGTAAAAAATGGGTGTCTTTAAAATATTTTACATGCAATAACAACTGATCAACAGATACTTTTAACTTCAATTTCACTGTTTATTATTTCCTTATTTTTAACTTTTTTACATGGTCCAAATAAAGTGGGAGGAGGGGGGGGGGGGGGGGCGGCAACTCCGTGTTAATTGAATTTTGCATGACAATTTAAGAAAATTCTTTGCTGCGCAAAAAAGCGAGGGGCAGCCCCCCCCCCCCCCCATCCTACATGCCTGAATCTTTAGAAGTATACAATTTACAATTTTTGATTTTACTTTTCATGCATCCTCGATTATCGATTCTAAAGTTTAGGACCAATAAAGTTTGAACCAATACTTTGGCACCAACAGGGGTCCAATATTGAAGATAAACATAATTGGAAAAAAGATTTTAAAGATCCTCCTTAAAACTTCTTAGCTTCGTGGTTAACCCTTGACTACTAATTTACATCCCAACGAACGTATATGAAGCATATATTTCAGATTTATTTACGAAATAAAACTTGCTTTCGACGAAATTACGTCCTTACGAATTAAGAAAATGTTGGCTACTCCCGAAGATTGACTCCCACGAATAAAATGTTTTCACAGTATTTGAAAAAGAATTATTGTGCATCTATTCGTTGTTTCGGAAGTATGGCGCTTAATTATTCATTCCTTAAAGCTTAAACAAAACGTCATCTTGTAGTTGACTTTTTACGAAAAATATTAATGATAATGACTACAGTTTAAATTCTTCAAGTTTAAGGACACATTGTTTCTACAAGTGATATGCAGTTTAAATGTTTTTTTTTAACTGAAAAAGAAAATTTTACTCATTCTTGGAATATCATAAAATAATAAGTGCGTATTAGTTTCTTTAAACAATATGACATAAGCGGCAAATATTTGGTTCATTGATTTGTTTATATTTGAATGGCATTAAATGAAAATTGCTTTAATTATCTCCAATCGCATCGTTAGGATTTATCCTGTATATCGCGTTAATTATATGGTCATGGTTATTTGAGATATTATAACGATACTATGTCTTTATTTAATCACTGCCACTGTACATACAAAATGTGATCAGGTGATAATGTATAGAGAAACTAAAAACTGAGGCAATTACAGACCAGGTTTGTATGTTAAAAAAATAATGGAAATTTTATGTAGAACTTTTAAATGCGTTTGAATTAAATTGTACAGTTTCATAAAGTTTCCACCCCCAGCAATTCTCTTTAATTAAATATAAATTAAAACATCGCATATACATTGTATAGGTTTAACAGGAGATTCCGGTTGATGCGAAAGAAATTCTATACTAGGGCGGTTTTCCGCTAAGGGGACACTGTATAAAAGGGGGAAAATATGCGGCTGCGCGCTTTCTCCCTGAAGAATAAAATCCACCCGGATTGGGTTTTCCGGAACTGTAGTGCCCTCTGATGATACAGTATCAACTTATAATATAAAATTGCATTAATGTTCAGAATCCGTTCAAAAAATGGAACAATTTTATCATTAAAATTGACATACAGGACCAATTATGATCATTTTTTTCAATTACGTCACTTATGGTCAAAATTTACATCCACTAACTTTAACGATATCAAAATCAAACGTCAAAAATCGTTGACTATTTATGACCTATATTTTTATTTCATTAGTTGGGCATAACATGTTTTATGTCCCTTTGGGTTTTTCTTTGTTGGCTAATCGCTTTCTTTTTTGCTTTTAAAAAAGTTTTTCTGGATACAAAGCTGTTATTTTCAGTAATCATGAACCGAAACTAAAATCCTCCTGTCACAAAACATTAGATGTAGCTTCTTAATATCATTATTTTACCTAGTTTATTTACTCTACCATTATCATAATTTTGATATACTTTAAAATACTTCTATATCAAGTTAAAAATAATTTTTAGAAAAACAATACTTTTTCATATTTCGAATCAAAATATACACTATAGATTATTGAGTTATTTGTTGTTAATTTAAAGAAATAAGACAACTGAAACTCTAAACACATTAAGTAACATTTGAGAATTTTTTTAAGTGATTGCTGCAGCAAAGTAAATCAAAATTACTAGATTTGACTATCACAACTTATCTCTCTTTCGTTATGATATCGCCGTACAACGGCATGTTATGTCAATTGTTGAATTCAATTATATATTGTGAAACATATACTTACAAATGTGCTAACATTTTAAGTGTAAGTAAGCGGAACAAGGATGAGTCAGCTGAATGAGAATGAGAATAAATGAAATGCATTGTCAAATATAATTGATTAAATGCTTCTTTTTTAACATTTTTTTAACATGTTTTTGATGACATACACTATCAAAGTCGAATTCCGCGAAGTCAGCATCAAATAATGCGGATAAATTATGACGCTAACATTAAATACTATAGACATTATTGCAAATAGTGTATGTATTTAATATATTCTCACCTTGATCATCATTAGACGCTCACAGACCCTTGCATGAAGTGACTATGCTAACAGTTTAATATAAAAGTGGTTTGATAGAAAACAGTTGCACAAACTTAAAACGACATAGTTTGCCATTTTATTATATTACACTATATCATCAGTAATGCAACCTATTTGATTTTTCCATTCGCAACTTTGTTTCTTTTTATCAATGATTGTCTGACATTCCTATCTCTTTGCAACACATCTCTATTGACGATTTTATCAATATGTCTGAAGGACATTAACAAAGACGATTTTTAGTTTATTGAATATTGTTTCATCAAAATATATATTAAACTAACACTTCTAACTGACAGTCTGACATTATTGGACATGATTTATTACATGTATATGTCATGCATTTTTCACAGCAAATTTTAAACTCTACGGTGTCTTACTTGCAACCTACCCTAGTTATCCACTTCTTATCCTCACAAAAAAAACCCATAAATCGGTATAACCAAGTTATGCTTTACTGTATTATAGTACCCCAAATTGAGACAGGTTGATAGGTAGGTTTATTTTAATAAATACACAAATCACATCTACTTTTCAAATATTATTTTCAAATTGTGCAAAAAGGGAACATACCGTAGTCATTGCTAGTTTTAGTTTGGTACTTTTGGTCTAATCAAACTTCATTCTATTATTTTTTACATTCAACAATGGATAACAGTACATGGACTGCAATAATCATCCCAAATAAGTACAATGCAATTTTGCAAGATAGCCCTAAATTACAATTATTGATGAATGCGTATCAGAGTAAACCCCTTTAAAACCACAATTACACTAAATCCAACTTTTATGAAAGAGCAATGACAATCTATAGGTAATTGCCTTGATAACATTGAATTGGCGAGAGAAGCAGCAACACATTCTTATACTATCATATAAATATACATCTCTCAGCCTCTCTGTAAACTCTTAATGAATGCATACGTCAAAATGTAGAAAATTAAAAAAAAAACAGGAAATTTACCATCATGTGATTTTTGATGAATTTCCTCCGCTGAACAATTTATTAGTCATAATATACCGGAGAATTCACACTGTGTTAAATGGCAACATTTTTTATTATACCTTTTCTTGTTTCCTTTGGAATATATTGTTTAGATTTAAATCCTATTGAGCCAGATTGTTTTCACCCGCCAAGGTAGTTTACAAGTTTGTAAGGTTAATTTATATCGCATTTTGAAAATTATATGATCAAAAAATTAAATTTTAGATAATAAATTTTCATTCAAAACAGATTTTGTATTGTTTTGCTTTTTCTTTAAGAACAGGAAAACGTTGTTGTGCCGGCTATAGAACGATCGGAGGAAAATGTCATGGTAGGTTACCATTCATGTCCTTTTCTAGCGTGAATCGGGTTGTATGGACTAGACGATTATTACCGAAATAAGGAACTCTTTTTTAATTTTCAGCTATTTTACATTCACATTACAAGTTATAAATACATGTATCATAAAAGCATATTCATAGATTACTCTGTACAGTTATGTATTTTTGTGTATTGTATCATTATGAACTACATTTAATTCTATGACTATAATCAAATTGTGCTTTAATACAATGCATGTTATATAAATTTAAAGTAGGCAATACGATAATGATCTGTCAAAATTTATAACAAAAATGCATAGCAAAGATTGTTTCTTTTTTTCAAAGTTCACCCTTTATCTTATAAAATGTTGTTTGGTGGTTTTTTCGTTATAAGTTTGTATTGGTTCCATTGGATTGGAATGTGTGAAACCGTGTCCTGTTGGATATTATGGAAAACAATGCTCAGATAAATGTCGTCAGTGTGACATTTGCAACGCCACAACCGGAGAATGCTCAAACGAGACAACTACAACAGGTTGTATCTGAATCAAAAGTTGATCTAAAATTCTTTAAAACTATTTGCACACTTCTGCTTTGAAGTCAGGTAATTCCCATTATTTCCAAAATTACCGATGAATTATGGCTATGACTATTCAAGTTTTTTTTATAGAATATAGAATTATAAATGAAAATTCAATTTTAAATAACTAATATATGTACTGGGTGCTTGTTAAATAGGCATGCGTTAGTTCTTTCAACACTGTTTAAATGCTTTTAACGTTTTGTTGTTTTTTTTTGGTCAAAATTAATTATAGTAAACAGAGATATATTACCGATTGAAAAAAGCCGGTCTGTCATTTGGGTATCAGTTTTACTTGGAGTATTTGCAAGCGTGGGATCTGTAGCTGCTGTTCTGTTTTCAATTTATGTGAAAGAAAGGTATTTAAGTATTTTCCGTCTTAAGAAATGCTATTAAAATATTAATACAATAATGTACAAAGATATAATGATTTTTTTTAAATTTTTAAATTACAATGGAGCTTGTGAAAAGTCGCCCATAAATATAATGAAACAGCCACCATGATGTCTTTCTTATAACAGGACCTTTTTTAAGTAACGTTTTTTCATATCTGCTTTAACAAAGAAAGCTACGCATTCATCTTTATTTTCTAGAAAGAAAAATACGGGAAATGATGTCCGGCAGCTTGGTAATTCATTTCAGCTCTTGAATAATTAGAAAAAAAACTGGTATAAATGTGTGGGTTTTGTTAGATAAAACATTGCTGACTTTGTCTTGCAGACCAAATAAGTGATGGGAATGTTGATGTAGAAGATTACGATGCCATAAGATATTCCTGCATGATGCTTGAGGATGATAGTGCTTGTAACAAACAAAAGAATGCTTTGGATAGGATTAGCTATGCAAAGACCCAGACAATTCCCAACATGTACAACAAGCTAAGCTTCAATAAAAGTGAACGCCCTTCTATGGATTGTCGACCTCAGGAATTGTACAACATAGCTGACCATTCTGAAAAACATATGCAGTGTCAAACGAATTACGGGGAATATGTTACTGTTGCAGCAGATAAAGCTACATCTTGCACGATCAACATGAAAAATTACACAAAAGAAAATGAACATTGTCAAACTGTGGACAACACTTATGATGATGTTCTTAATGAGCCCACGAAGAACACCACCGAATCGCGAAAAACAAATTATGCAGAATTGCCTCAAAGGGGGAAAAATCGACGGAAGAAACCAGAATTAAAACCAAAACCGGATAGCACCAAGGCCCTGCCAGTAAATCCGGATTCGACCATTGGAAATAGGCCTTACAGTCTTGCAAATAACTAATCTAGCTAAAAATACAAGGCTTAAATTTCAACTCCAAAAAATGTTGTTTCACTTGTCCATATTTTATTGGTGTTTTAAATAATTTTATTTCTATCATCAAAAGGAATGAACATTGCTTTCAAAATACCAAGTATGATTTCATTTTAATTAATCATTGTAGTTTATATTCAAACATTAAATAAGGATGCAATTAAAGAACCGTGACAAAACACCATATATAACAACATTTCTTATAATCTCTTCTAATAAATATAATTGTCTAAGACTGTTATAGAATTTGTTTTCTTTTTATTTAGCCAGACGGATCAGTGCTTGCAATTTGTTTTGCTCATTTGCAAATTGCACTTATCGTTAAAACTTATTTAATTTAATTTCATAAATGTCATTGAAGCACGCGGAAGTTATCTATCAATTGCTCATAAAATTGTTCTCTTATTATCGGAAATGGGAAGGAAAGGATGATAAGACAGACGCTAATCGTCTAAATAATGAAATTGTACTGGGGCCCGTTTCTCAAAAAGGCGTAAATTTGGGCCTAAGTTAGTCCAACTAACAAAGTTACGCCAATATTTAGTCGGGTCTAAGTTGCGTTTCTGAAAGAGGCGTAAGTTCGGGTTGAAATGTCGAAGAACTAAGACATCTCCGCTGAGTACTAAGCATGCGCACATCGTATTTTGTTTTGCTTAAAGGCTATGATTATATGTGGTGGATCCATTTTCCGATTCATAGGACATTTACTAGAAGGTACACAACTAAGGTATAACTTGTCAAGTTATACCATACAACAGAATGTTCAAGTTAAAATTGTCCCTAACAGTTTATGTTAATAAAAAAAAAAGGATAAATGCCTATACGCTTCTTGACATAATGAAAATTTAGAGAAAATACATGTGATATGAAAGGGGCGGCATAAGAGGTTGCACAGACCAAATATAATTATGACAATTGAATTCATCGCAGCCGATATTAATATTGAAGCACAATTGTGCTTAATTGATCATGTACGAAACAATGCATAGAAATTAACTCCAATATTCGTGTAAAATTGGAAATATTATTAGAATGCAGGGGCCCGTTTCTGAAAAAGGCGTAAATCTGGGCTGAAGTTAGTCCGACTAACAAAGTTACGCCAATATTTAGTCGGGTCTAAGTTGCGTTTCTGAAAGAGGCGTAAGTTAGGGTTTAAATGTCGAAAAACTTGGACATCTCCGCTGAGTACTAAGCATGCGCATATCGTATTTTGTTTTGCTTTGAGACTATGATTATATGTGGTGGATCCATTTTCCAATTCATAGTACATGTAGTACCCGAAAGTACGCATGTTATACTTTACCACTGAATGTGCATAGTTAAAGCTGTTCATGACATTTTATATTAATAAAAGTAGAACAAATGCCTATACACTTCTTAACATAATGAAATTTTAGAGAAAAACAGTTGATATGAAAGCGGCATATATAAGAGGTTTCAGAAACCAAACATGTGACAATTAAATGCATTGTAGATGATATTGAGGCACAATGTTACATATTGATTGAACGAAACAATACATAGAAATTAACTTCAATGTTCGTGTAAACTTCAAATATTTATAGAATACAGGGAAAAGGTACAGTGGATATGCCCCAATACGTCTGCAGAATAGGAAGTATGCTTCATAGACACTGTAGATCTTTAGACATTTTCAGATGCTTGGATAAGGCTTGATTCTTTTTTATCAATTCACTATATTATTAATAGAAAATAATATGACCATGATTATAACAGCAACCAACTGAAATCGAAAATATCTACTGTATAGATAATATTACATGAACCTTGTCCATCCTCTGTTCCAATATTGAAAGAATGTAGACAGTGACATGGAAACGATTCTTGATTTTCTGCGATTCAAATGATAATAGTTTTGAAAGATATTAATAGTCAACTATTAACAAGACAGGAATTATCAACATTTGAGGCCGGGGTCTCCCCAACTCTTTTTCCTGTTTTTGGGTTAATCGATCGGTTTGTTTTGTTTTTTTTTCGGGGGGGGGGGGGGGGGGGTTGAAAGTAATATACACCATAAACAGGGAATAATTCGCCCTGTTTAATTTTCAATCATTTCACTCTCGTTTTCAGCGGGCGAATTTATGTTGATTTTCAATATCTAATATTAAGTAACTTAAGTAACAGCTGTGACTGGGCGAAGTGACGACAGAGTGAAACTGTTTGCAAGTGTAGAAGGACGGAAATTACACGGAACCAAAATAACCCTGTATACAGTATCTTGATTAAGATAAAGATATAAAAGCAGTTATCTAAGAACACCCTTCCTATTTAAAAAAAAGTTTTATAAATAAAAGGTTTTTACAAGTTTAATGGAAAAGGCATCTAAAAAATCCCCATCCCCTTCCGGATAAGACATTTTGCATCTTTGCGGTTTTAACAAGTGCATGTGAGTTTTACTTTTTTCCCTATCTGCTTTGGGTTATTGGGGGGGGGGGGGTGTATACAATTGTTTATATAATAAGTATGACAAACGCAAGCTAGTTAAATTTGTAAATAATGCACACTGTTGTAAAACTGCTAAAACAACGCTTTTGTATTGCAAGTCGACAACTTCGAAATAAAAAAAAATCCCTTGATATTCGTACATTTTAAATATGATGAAACAAAACTATCCTGAATTCAAGTAATTAAAGATCAATTCAATTAAATGATTAAAAATAAACAATTCATATGAATATGCACGAAGATCATTGATAGTACATGTGCCCCATACCTATTTTAAAAGAATTACGATCCATGTTAAATATGAACGCAATTGATCACTTCATCCTAAAATTAATAAGATTAATGAATTTGATTTCCAAAAATTCAAGGTGAGCATGTGAAATTTTATAATATTCGATAACCTTGACAAACGCTTCACGGCTTGTCAACAGATCTTAAATTGATGCACACTCTGCACGCTTCTAAAACATATTTTTAAGTAATACTTTAACAAACAAATTCATTGTATCTAAATGCGAGTTCATAGACATTCCAAAATACATGTAGCTTTCATACGGTTTTTGTAAAGATATTAGGAGTAAAAAAATGAAAATGAGAATGCATACGTGTTGTAAAGTTTTCAGTAATACATGCATAGGTAAAGAACAAGGACAAATTACGTTTAAAGTTGCTCCTATTCATAATTTTGAAATCAGTTCACAGGTTCAAATTTGATTAGAAACATTAAATTCTAGTTCATGCTTACTGAGTATTGATTAAAAAAATCAATAATCTATTCGTACTTATATACATCTATCTTGTTGGGGAATACATGTTTAATTCAGAAATAAAGCATCTTTTTAATTATTTTGTTTATATCGTTTATCGGGGTATACCCATTCTTCATTCTTTAGGTAAATTTTCATTACGAGTAGTAACGTATATTACATACGTTTAATAAGGTGAGCCCATTATTTATCAAATTGATTTAATCTTAATTTATTTAGAAATAGAAACAGTTATCGAACAATAGGTATTTTTTAAAGTTATACGTACATGTACAAATATTTAAATAAATGTGAATGTTTTCTTTAATACAACATAAAACAAACCAAAAAATAAAATTCTCTGTATATTTTGCCTTAGAAAAAAAACACTCGCCATTTTTGTGCACAGACTAAGGACTTACGCCTACCCATTAGCAGGCGTAGATTTAAACCCAAATTTAGTCCCGACTAAGTTTCCGCCCTTTCGTGAAACGCAACTTAGTCTGGTTTTGAGGTTTAGTCCCTGATTTAGTCCGGACTAAGCTTACGCCTGGACGTAGGCCTTTCTGAGAAACGGGCCCCTGATTTAGTCCGGACTAAGCTTACGCTTCGACGTAGGCCTTTTTGAGAAACGGGCCCCAGGGGCAGAGTACAGGAAAAAGCCTGCATACGTCTGCAGAATGATCAGTCATACTTCATATAGATATTTAGACACTTTCAGCTGCTGGGATAAGGCTTTATACTTTTTTTTTTAAATCAAATCACTGAATTATCTATACACAATAATATGGCTATGATTTAAACAACAACCTACTGAACTCGAAACTATCCACTACATGTATAAATAACATGTACATGAACCTTGTCCATGTCTACAGAAAGAAAGAAAAATTCCATCCTCTGTTCCAATATTGTAGGAATTTAGACAGAATGTAGACAATGACATGGAAACGATTCTTGATTTTCTGCGATTCAAATGATATATGTTTAGAAAGATATTTTCTACAATTAACAGCACGATAAATAACAACATTTGAGGCCAGAGTCTCCTGCACCCTCTTTCCTGTTTTTGGTTTAATTAACTGCTTGTTTAGTTTTGGGTTATTTTTTTTTTGGGGGGGGGGTGTTGAAAGTAATATTTACTGTATACAAGCGATTAATTGCCCCCGTTTAATTTTCATCCATATCACCTTTGTTGTCAGCAGGCGATTTTAAGAATTAAAGAATTTCAATGCCTAATATTAATTTCAGTAACTTGAAACACAGCTGTGACTCGGAGAATTCTCGACGGGGTGAAACTGTTTGCAAGTGTAGAAGGGTGAAGATTATACAGGACGAAAGTGCTCCAGTATACAGTATCTTGATTAAAATATAGATATAAAAGCAAAAATCTAAGAACCCCCTCCCTTTTTGAAGAAAGTTTTATGAGCGAATGGTTTTTCAAAGTTTAATGGAAAAAACATCTTAAAAATCCCCTACCCTCCTCCCCTCGGAAAAGACATTTAGGGCGGTTTTATATCTAACAAGTACGTTAGAGTCCTTTTTTTCTATCTGCTTTGAGTTATTGGAAGTAAACATTTGAATATATAATAAGTAAGTCTAGCTAGTTAAATTTGTAAAAAAAAAATGATGCAAACGTGTTGTAAAAACTTTTCGTAATATAGGCAAGAAACATATACAAATACACACAAGCACAAATTACAACTGTAATCGTTTTGAGATGCTCCTATTAAAGAAGTATTCTCAATGTTTCGAAATCAGTTTCGTTTAACAAATTTTATTAAAAACATTAAAATAGTCTCAGACTTCGCTTACTGAGTATTGAATAAAACTCAATTATCTAGCCATGCTTGTATACATCTATGCGATGCATGAACTCGAAGTTATTGTTGTGGAATACATGTATTATTAAGAATTATAGCATCTTTTCGGGGTTTACCGAATGAAAATGTATATTACATACGTTTAGTGAATTGAGCCCATTATTTATCGAATTGATTTAATCTGAATATATTTAGAAATAGGAACAGTTATCAAACAAAAGGTTTTTTTATATAAAAAAGTTATATGTACATATGCAAAGATCTCAAAAAATGTGAATGTTTCCTAAATAACATGTAAAACAATCCCAAAATAAAAAATCTCTGTTTATTTTTCCTTGGAAACAAAACGCTTGCCTTGTTTGTGTACAGACTAAGGACTTACGCCAAATTTAGTCCCGACTAAGTTTCCGCCTTATTGTGAAACGCAACTTAGTTTTGCTTTGATGTTTAGTCTAATTTAGTCTGGACTAAGCTTACGCCTGTACGTAGGCCTTTTCGAGAAACGTTTGTGATATCTTACT
Source organism: Magallana gigas (assembly GCF_963853765.1). Classification (NCBI taxonomy): domain Eukaryota; kingdom Metazoa; phylum Mollusca; class Bivalvia; order Ostreida; family Ostreidae; genus Magallana; species Magallana gigas. The sequence goes on along the minus strand of NC_088855.1, from coordinate 39,552,490 downwards.
AAGTCTGACTAACACACCCACACAGATATATATATATATATATATATATATATATATATATATATATATATATATATATATATATATATCTGAAAACATGGAAGTCTGCTTTAAAATCCATTTCATACTAGTCTTGCACTTTAAAATATGTCAGAAATGTAATTTTCATTATGCTCTTCAAAAATTCTGACCAGATTTACGTTGGTATGGGACACCTCAATATTATGACGTACTTTTTATCGTAATAAACAAAAACATTCATTTAATTTAATATTTAATTCGTTCCCTTTCCAAAAGTGTTACCCAACAACGTAGTGCAATGGGTTCGAGCGTTTCCCATGAACCTGTTAGTCAAGAGTTTGAGTCCCGCTGGGCTACAAAATTTTTTACCATTCCAAAAATGTTAAAAACATATTGTTTGATTAATTGCAAATACGGTAAAACTTGAAAATTCTAAACAGTTAAGGTATTTTGATTATAATGTAATTAATCCACATTGATATAAACAGGTGTCCAATGTATACCATCTTAAATTCTAAACACTTATAATAAAAATACTTTTTAACATAATGTGATAGTTTCAGGAGTTATCTTCTACTACAAGTTGTCGTGCCATTTATTCAGATAAGACCACATTAAGATATGGCTGTTATCATGACTTATTGTTTTAACTAAGCAAATGAATTTTAGCAAGAATACCCAAAAAGTAACATCACTTAACATGTAGCCAAAGTGATAATTCAATATAATTAGTAAAGGGCGCATACTAGTACTTTCAGCAGAACGCCCCTTATTAAAACTAATTTGTTCAATAGTCATCTGTTTTTAATTGTACAGATTCCATTAATCATATTTCCCCGTAAACAATTGCGAAAAATTGAATTTCTATTTTTCCCTAAACCGTGTTCTACCCAAAGCTCCGTGATTGTTGTAAATAGATGAAGTCTTGTGATAAGCATGTGTAAAACGCCGAAATTATTAACATGAATTGAAATTTACTCTTAACGTTCTTCCTCTGATTTCCTGCTTTGCCATGTACTTAATATTCCAGCTATATTGTCGGACATGAATTTAAAATAGAAATGAACAACTTCCCTCTCTCTTGCAAGTCTAGCATTTAATTTGTATTTTCTGTTGTATATCAAACGTATCAGATAATTATGAGAGTTACACTTGAATTTGTTATATCCTTTTTTGCAATTGTTTACCCAGCAATCCTTTATAGCGAGCTTTTTCCTGATGCAACCCCGCACTAAAACAAATGTGTGTTACACCCCATGTGCTTATTCTGATTTCCTAGTTCAAATTGTATGTTTGCAAGCAGAGCTAGGTTGTACAATAATATATTTTCTATTGTAAAACTGTAACGTGTTTCTCTAACTACAATAAATATAAGGGTTCTTTTTAAGGGATATATAATTTTCCAAAGATACTCTTAGTATTTTGATTGATCCGATTATTAAAAGATTTTCCTCTACTCTTCCTGAGTTTCAATGATTTGCTTCTATTAAAATGATTTATCAGAGACTTTACCGGGTATTCTAAGGACTGGGTATACTGCACCGCAGACTTCCCGGTACTGGGTTCCTATTAATATTGGGAACCAGGTGCCTCAATCTTATGCAGATCTACTACATCCTGATTCCCAACTTAATTCTCCAGACACCAATACTGCTGGTGAAACTATTTCTAATTCCCACCCTAGCCTCTACTTTCATGACTATTGCCTTCCTAATACTTCTTCTGCTCAGGCTTCTCCAATTCGTCGCCTTCGAGGTTCTCAGCCAGACTGCCTCAGCTGCCGGCTGAGCTGACTTATATACCCTTGGAACCGTTCATTTTAAGGGGTGTCAGTTCATACCATTTTTTATGGGTGCGTTCGTTTCAAAACTTTGATGAAATAGCATTTCAAAGAAATGTATGGTTAAGATAGTACGAGAAATCTGAATTTGAATATCGTCTCTTTCGTGTGTTTAAATACTGATACATGAATGACGTATATCATTATTTCAAGTTATGTTTTCTAAAAGTTCAAGATTTAGACTTCTTTGAAATAACAGAGTTCTTAATGTAGTATCTAAGCAAGGAAAATATTAGCCTCAAAACTCTTTCCACGTATAAAGTTTGAAAGTCGGATTCTCTAAAACAGTGCAGGTAATGGTAGTCAGCGAAATCAATATTTCTCATAAAAAAAGATAACACAGTGCATGTTTAACGTTTCAATATTTGAAGTTGTGAAAATGAGTGTTTTTTAAAAATTTAAAAATTCTTTTCCGCTTTCAGCCTTTCAATTTTTGAAATTCTCCAATATTAATTTAAATGATTAAATAATTCAATTGCAGATATATATACACCAAAATCAAAAAGACTGCTAATGAATTCATGAACAGCGGCTATGGATTATGAACAGCAGCGAAAATCTCAAATTTCTTATAATTTAAAAAGGTCATGTATATGGAATTTATGCTTTAAACTGAAGGAATAGTTTTGTTTAGTAAAAAAAGCTTTATGAAAAGCTTTACTATTGACAAAAGCGTTTTCATCAACTAATGGCGCCTGGATACGGACATGGGTCCCACACCCGACCACATTCGAAATACAAGATAAAACCCTTCCTGGTTGAAGATCTTTGAGGGATGAAAGAAAATATGTCAGTCCTAACAGCCAAAGCATCCGTGACTCTTTGAACTATAGTTGATATAGTACGATAAAACCCTGTTGTACGGTCGTACATACAATAGCCTATGTAAACACCATGCGCGGATTCAGGGATCTGCGCATGAAAATGTCTACATTATTATGATTAATAATTAGTTAAATAGGTTAAAACAATTAAACGAATCTAATTCGATACCTTATGCATTGCAAAAAAAAAAACTAACACTGTCATGAAAACGCTGTGCAATGAGCAATTAAATTCAAACTGTCAGTGTTCTGTTTCTCTTAATTAGGTTTTTAGAGATTATCTTTTAAAAGTGTAGATAGATATTGTAAATCATATTTCCAAATCCGTATCTTCTCCGTAATTCACTGTCCGCCCACTCGCCCTTTTAAAAGAAATCAGTTAATCCAAGCAAGAAGCGAAAAGTTATTAATATCGGAAGATTTGACAAAACAATATCGCCTTTAACAACAAATATTTTTAAAATAGTGAACAATTTTGAAGATACCGAAAAAAACATGTGAAGAAAAACTGGAAGATTGGTTGTAACAGAACTTTGGAAATGGTGTGTGATACTAGTATTTCGGACAACGTCAAACTATATTAATATTAGAAACATGGTGAATCCATAACACTTGAAATTTTGAGGATATTTTAATAACACACGGAAGTTATTTGTCAATTTTCATAATAGCGTTAACTCTTGATATATTCGACAAAGGGACGGAAAAGCTTTATCATAATTCTTAATTAATGTATTTGTAGAACACTTCATAGGAGAGATAACTTCATTCTAGAAGAGTAAAACAACGAATTTAAAAAGTAACAAGAGGCCCATTGGGCCACATCGCTCACCTGAGCAGCAATGGCTTTATATGGGTGTTCAAAGGATATTGTGCCAAAGGCCCCTCGGTAGAAAAACCAAAAAAAAGATTACCATAAAATAAACTGTATCCAAATTTTACACTTATTTTCCTACACTTAATCTTTTTAAAATTTTTAAAATGCACCCCACTTTTTCTACAGTTTCGAGGTTTTCTCCGTTTTAAATAAAGATCGGTCTTTTATTTTTGCAATTCATCATCGCCTTTCTATGGGGATGCTTTGTGCCAAATTTGGTTGAAATTGGACAAGTGGTTTTAGAGAAGAAGTTTAAAATGTGAAAAGTTTACAGACGGACGACTGACAGAAGGTGATCAGAAAAGCTCACTTGAGCTTTCAGCTCAGGTGAGCTAATAAATAACATAAATAACTAAAAGCCGATCAGAATGTGAAGCTCTTTTCCTTAGTGACCACGCGGGTATGATAAAGCAAATCTCAGCGATCAAATATCTCTGATCGATATATATGACGTCACAATAAGCAGCTTGATGTCTTATTTTACCATGAAACATGTCGATTTTAACTTTATCTCTGGTTTAAATTATAAAAACTGCAGACATAAAATATCACTAGAAACTCTTCTAACTGAATATATCCCCGATTTCTCTGTATTATGTATAATTATCAATGATGACGTCACAAGCATGTTTAATAGAGAAGATCATGTCGGGAGACAAATCATCAGAATGCAGTGTAAACAATGCCGAAATAAGGCTTATTTAATACAGATACCTAAGATTTAGATGATTGTCAGTTAGGATATAATCAGGATAATACAGGCATGGATGTTTTGTTTAATCAGCGAGTGTCATAAGGTAAGCAGATCGACATTTAAATGGCTTGACCAGCATTTCCTATGTCACTGTTTACAAAAAAGGCAAAAGTGTAACACTACCCCGGATATTATGAAAGATGATTTTGGTAATTATCAACATTATATGACCTAAACTACTTGAAAAGTGCTGCTAGAATCGTGTGCTTTGTTGTTTTAAATAAAAAATACGTAGTATTTGCAATGAAATTATAGAAGTTGAAAGGGTTTCCGATAAATACATGTATTTACAATATTTATTTTATGCGATCAACAATAGGATTCTAGCAGTAATACTAATAAACATGAACTAATTGCCGATCGAATTATTGTAGCAAACATACAAATGAACCTCGGGGTAGTGTTACACTTTTTGATTTTTTGTTAAGGTTAAAAAAGTGATCTATTTTTAACTGTCACGTGATACCATGGCAGGGCAGCGTCAAAGATCGAGTCGAATCCGAAGTAGAAAAATAATATATTGGTGAACACATTCACTTGGTATTAATATTCCGCACTGGTTTTCATAAAAATAATTTTTCTTTAATTGATCATAATTTTGACGGTGATTAAACTCGGAGTTGCCTTAACACCCGCGCAGAATAAAATGCCGAAAATAGTTATATTACAAGTAAATACAAAACATTCTAGTACTAGTGTAACTAGAGTTTTAATTGCACATACACGTACTTACCTGCTAGGTACCATTAATGCACTTACTTTTCATTATTTAATTAATGAGACCATTGTAACACCAGAATTCCTGGTCATTGGAAAGGTTCTCCTAGCTTATGATAATGATGTACATGTACCTAGCTTGTTTGCTAGGAGAAGAAACATATCATTTAAAGAAACAAAGTCATGATAAATAATCCATTTGGTTTAAGAAGGTTGTTAAAATGTTATTTTACAGTGACTTCTTTCGTAACCGCATAAAATATGATTGGTCTCACTTTAAGTCTTAGATTCTGAAATCCCTGCTAAGGCCAAAACCTAGAGTATGGCTGTAAAATGTCGTTTCGGTTCTAAATTAAAATGATATCCAATTTATTTGAAACATAACTGCATATCTTTTTTTCGTACCTTATTGCTTGAAGAAAATTGTATATAAAATGAGACATTTTCTCGACTTACGATTTTGAATTGCATTTAAAGTACAACGGATACTACCGTTACCTAAAAAAAAACCGAAAGTATCGCATAGCCCCCTAACTCCGTCACTACCCTAACTCCGTCACTTTTGGGAAACTCCTCACCGTTTGAAATCAAGTACGATTATGACGTCATTTTTTACATGTCAAAAATCTTTAATCAAATGTCAACAACTTGCAACGGTTAAATTTAAGAATATGTCAAAAAATAACTAGAATTAAACCTTGTTCATTTTATGCACCATTAATTGTGTGAAAATCAGCTAAAACTTTTTCACGGGTGCACTAAAATATCGATATTTCTGACATGCGGGCCCATTCGATCATTTACGGTGGTCAGCCATTTTTAGAGAGGTCAAGATGAAACATTTCACATGTAATACTTTTTTGAATAAGGTAATTAATACATTTTTTTTAGACCGCAATAGCCTTTATGCACTACTCTTGATGATAACGTCAAATCGCTCATGTCGGTACTTTTGCCTTATACAGGGTATAGACATATCCGGTATATCGCTATTTAGAATATGCTACATTTCTAAAAATGTAATAAATAAATAACTTAATAAGTAATATATTAATTAATGATATAAAATATTTGAAATATATAAGGACATAAATCAAACGGCATCCATAAATTCTGAAAAGGCCATTGTGATTGTTGTTACATGGACCCATTTTTTATTCTGGCGATCATTTCATTTCGATGAAATTAAATACAATTTAAATTGTATGCACCATTTTTACTTATTATAACTTGGCCTAGATACAAATTGAGTTTTAACTAAATTGTTAATGTGACTTCATTCCCTGCCATATCATAGAGCATGTGGGTGACGGAGTTAGGTTCATAAGTTATGATAGCACGTGTGATAAACGTCGTATTCAGAGGGCTTATTTGAATAAAAATAAAAATATTTTTGTTAATAATTTTATAAATTATATTGTTTCAGATTATATTTAGTGATTGCAAATGATAAAAACCACAAAAAATAATTTACAGAGAAACGCAGGAGGTTTTCTGCTTATGGTGACGGAGTTTGGGTACTCGGGGATACAAATTTAAACTTTGAAATAGAGAATTCAAGAATTCGTTATTTCAAATTTGTTAAAACAGATTTCAAAATTTGTAAAAACGAATTCAGTAAAATTATTACAATTTAAATTCCTTATTACAAATTCCTATAATTTTTTTATAATAACAAATTTGTTATATTAATTTGTTATAACTAATTCAACAGTCTGTTTAAACGATTTAAATTCGTTTTAACAAATTCAAGAATTCGTTACATATATATCAAATTCCAAAATATTTTTGATAGGTCCTAAATTGGCTCCCGTAAAACCTTAAATTAAAAAAAAATCATTCTGTACTGTAGGATAATGCACAGAATTACAAAAATTAGCTGGTAAAACCCTTATTCTTCAATTTTCCCCCAACACAATATATTTTTAATAGCGCATAATATAGTACTTCTGGTTTCTTGGAAAGTCGCATGCTTTAAACCAAAACTCTCAGTTTAGCCGATAACTGGTCTTAGCTGATAACTTATACAGTGCAAGTAGTCAAGAAATGACTGGTTTCATTAATCTTCAAGGGTATCAATTTTCGTGGATAAAGTGAAAATCACAGTTTCAAGGATTTGTAAATTCGTTGCCAATGACCCCATCAATACAGAATGTTAATAGAAATTGCATTTCAATGAACATTTAATTTCATGGATCAACTTAAAAACGAAATCAACGAAAATTGGTATTCAACGAATATTGATGAAACCACAGTAGTTAAGATATCATATTCATATCTTTCTTTAATACAGTTATATATGAAATGTTCTTTACAGTCGCAGTTTTCAAAAGAAAATCTACTATGCCATATGATAGACAATTACCACTTCTTCATACCTGTCAGGTAAGATATTTACCCTTTGAAAATAAATTTCTACGTATATATTTATTCACATAGGAAAAACAATGGTTTTATAGAAGAAAAACAATCCTATCGGAGTTAAAGTACTTCCTTTAGGAATTCAAATTTAGATGTGACTTGAGCAAAACTCCAATGGAATTTCCAAATTCGGCCGGAAAAATAAGTTTCCTATTGGACCACTACGTTTGTTTAATAAATTTCTGTTACTTATATCTATTAGGAAACTAACTTTTTTTCCCGAAAATCCTATGAGATTTGGGGATTTTCTAAATATACTACTAAAAAATTATTTTTCTCTTAGGAATTATTATTTTCCCATAGCCAATTAATTTTTAAATGCAAATACCTCAACTGTCAGGTGAGATACACTCGTGAGATATATTTAAATATAATTATATGGATTTTAAAGATCATGTCTCTGAAGCAGGTGCCAAAATGCTACATGGACTTTAGTACTGGTTTAATTACACCGGCACAGCTGTGTTCTTTTCTTCATTTCAGAAAAATAAAAAAAACGGACGCTTCATTTACAGTGTACTTCTGAAAGAAAATGCCTAGTTCTCCTTTTCTAAATGTGACTGATATCATCCTAATTTTTAAGCAACAATATAATAGTCTTAATTATTCAAGGAGTATTTTAAAATGTGTGTGTGTGTGAGCAAGATTTAAAGAAAAATCCTGGCATGTAAGTTTATCAAACTTAATAAAATTTATAAGCATGGTTAAAAAAAAAAGCCTATTCATTTTCAAGAAATTCTGTCAAATAGTTATTAAATTATCGTTAAAATTAAGATAGAAATATTTTATGTACGACTTGAAGATAGATATTTCTGGTTCGTAAAAGTAAACAATTAAAATCAACAACTTCATATTTTGTTGGGCTTAGGCATAGTAAAGGTAAGACAAAACGTTTTAAACAAATGAGGAGTTGGAAGGATGTCCAAAGTGAAATATTGAAGCAGACATAAGATTAAGTTCATCTCGATTTATAAATTTAAAAAAGCAGCCGTTTGAGCCGAATTTCGGGCTACATTTCCCTAATCACTAAGAGAAAACAGGTTTATAATTTAGTCATTCTTAAAAATAAGCTTTTCCCGGACTGAAAACTACAGGTCGTAAGGAGAATTGCCTATCCGTTTGTTGGTTCTGTCGCTGCTTCCCTGCTAAAACATTCTTTGTTGCCGGATGATTAGTCCCATAACAAAATGTAACAATTATGAGCTAGCCCACAGTCTGGACGCACACAGTTGGCCTGGTTAAAACGACGGCATGCTTCACGCCCATTTGCTAAGAATGGTCTCTCCTTCCGCGTTTGTTGGGTGTCGACGATGTAGGCTGATGAACTTGCCTCTCCACTTGCACTTTGCCCATGTGAAAAACAGACTGAGTGGTGGAGTTAACCCTCTTTGGTATAAGATTGAACTATCGTAGCTATGCACATAGAGTGTTCGACAGATAAGAATACTTCAACTGGTTTTCGCAGTATTCACATACACTTAAAGTACCAGAAAACGCGTGGCCACACCTAATTAGTAGCCAGTCTGAAGATGACTGGGTGTAGCGCACATAATCAATAGACTGTTTCAGTGTACAAGTACCATCAGTGATCATCTCTAATAGAATTTGAAGGCTTGCATACCCCCACTGCTCAATACTTACATCTCCTAAGGATATTTATTCTCCCCAACGTTCAATTTGACTCCGTTTCCCATATCAATGGTTTTAGATGGTCTAACAAGTCCCTAGTTCCAGTCCATACATAATCCTGGATTTTTCTAGCTTTCTTTGAAGTATTTGAAGTCTGTAAATTACCTTAAGCTTGGAATTCCGCTGGGGCGTCAATGGTCCTATTATCTGGTGGTGCTATCGCCGCGGGATGAAGGGTCATAGAGTTTTAGATGGTCTAACAAGTCCCTAGTTCCAGTCCATACATAATCCTGGATTTTTCTAGCTTTCTTTGAGGTATTTGAAGTCTGTGAATTACCTTTAGCTTAGAATTCTGCTGGGGCGTCAATGGTCCTATTATCTGGTGGTGCTATCGCCGCGTTTGAAGGGTCATAGAGTGCAAGTTCCTCGTCTCAGTTTCTATATGGGTTTGTCACTCTCTGTGTTTGCATTCTAGTTTCGCTCTCTGTAGCATCCTCTCTAGATCTCGGCAATTTGACTCAGTGTCCGCTATTTCTTGTTGAGAAACTTCACCCGTTTGCACGTGTTGGCCATCCTGTACTGTCGACGCTGGCGAGGGTCGTGGTTTCCAATTCGAATGTTTTGTTTTCCCTTTAGGACTAAAAATTCTGACATCTCTGCGCCTGCTTTTGCTCAACGTTCTCTGTCATTTCTGCTTACAAAGTCGATTGTGGTTTTGCCAAAAAATGACTCAAGACTTGCTCGTTATATGCTAAAAATTAGCAAACTAAAATATGACACTATAGAAATAACATGTGACGTACATGTAGCTGGCTTGCTGCCTAACAAAATAAAAAAATTCGCACGGAAAATTGTTACCAGAAATCTCATTCATTTCTAATACACGAATTAACATAATGACCACAAAACTCGGCAGCTAGTTAACTCTCTTTATTTTCATCAATAAGATTGCTGTAAGAGCTACAAAAACACTAATCAGCACCAACATTTATACCCACAAAACGCACATATAAACTATATAACTGAATATTATCGTAAGATTCAGAGTTACAAACTACTCACATACCTAAACAAAGACAGACAATTCGATATGAATAAGAATAAGTGTACATGCCTTTATGGAGACAATTTTACGTAGACATAATGCATAACTGAGCCTAACTTAACATGATAGATAAATTATATCATTCACTCACAACAAGTGCTTGACTGACTTTCCTGCAATAAATTCCTTTGTCACATGTTGCACCAACAAAAAACTCACTCTGGTTATAAACGAAAACAGATAACGCGTTCCATTACAGCTTCACACAAAAATGGCGACAATTGACCTTTTAAATTTCGAGAAGAAGTAAAAAATGTAAAAATGTTAGGGTTAGACGACGGACGAAGACTACTAGTATTTGCAATAGGTCACCAAAGTGATATACTCATTCAAACTGTATTATAAATAAGAAAATTTTGGTTCTAGCTGATAAAACCGTAGAAACGAGTTCAGTAGCATCCCTCCCCCTTTTCTGTCAAGTAATTTTCCACCATATTTATATATATGGAAATATGAGGTATATATTTGTATTGTAGTCACCGAGCTATTATTGTACAATACATCAAAGGACATATCCCATGTTTTTCAAGTTTGTGGTCTTTTATTTAACATAATCTGGCTTATTCATTAGTTTGAAAGCGATGAAATTCAAATGTCGAGATATGCATATTTTCTTGCTCGATCTACCCGTCATTATGTGTGACGTCACATGCCACCTCGAGCGAGAAGGTGCTGTTAGCCATCTTTGTAATTGGATTAGTTAAATAGATATGTTTTATTTTTGTCTATTTTCAATTGCCCTCACTGAACTGCGATATAGACTAAAGCAATTTTAAAAATAAAACAAATCTACTCCCCATTGATATTTACATTTATTGTATGTTCCATTATAACTTGCATAAAGGCACCTTTACATAATAATTGACATCCATGTTCTTGAATTTAATTTCAAACATCAATTTGGTCATGAAAAATTTCATTAAATTAATTTTTTTAAACAACTTAACTTAAAAGTAATTTTCTCACCTTGTCAAATTCCCGTTTCGCACACATTTTTACAATACCTAATTTCAATTGTGTGCAAAACGGGAACAAACCGGTGTTTTGTGTCTCATGTGGGTGGTTCAGCCGTCAAAAATGGTAATTTTGACTTGTTTTTATTTAAGTTTCCCATTCGAAAGTAGGCGGAAATCTTGGGACAAATAACTGTCGACGAAAGGATTAATAAATAAACTAACAACACAAACATAACAAACTATATGATATATTTTTGTAATGTTAGTTTCATTAACAAATCGTATTTATTTTTCAAAGAGAAAAATAGAAGTTTATGCACAGAGACCTGTGTACAAAAAAAGCAAGTTCATCGGACACAAATAACGAGAGGACGCCATTTTGGATACTGCTTCATTAGCTGTTTTCTTATTGATATTGTGAAACTTTACATACATGTAAGCGTCGATTTTATATCAATGATTTCTTCATTCATAACTCACCTCTGCAGAAAACATGTGTACGGTATTTGAGATCTCTGTAAGTTTTATCGATACGGGCCGGGAAAGTCGAGGAGTTGTTGATGTTGGATGTTTACCATGTTTACACGAGAAATAAAGAAAGTTTGTGATATATATAGGTAAATAGATAAAAAAAACGGATATGGGATCTGACAGAAGAAACAACTATTCAGAAAAAACGAGTTTCCTGCTTTATATATTTACACTGTGTAATATGAAGTAAATAAAATAAAATAAATCGAAAGTTGTGACCACTTACGACCGAAGAAACAAACTTCTTGCGCACCAGATTTACAACAATGCACATTATGAGTCAAAACCTTAAAGAAGATAATGCTAATCATACCATTCGTTTACAATCATATGTTAGAAAAAAGTCGCATGTGACGTCACCGCACCACATGACACGCTATCTATAACGAGTTTTTATACGATCACGGCTTTGATTTAAATTGATTTTATGGCTAATTAAAGCCTTTTTAGAGCAAACAAACTTTTGGATGTAATTAATATATAAACAGGGCAAAAAATGTAAAATGTCTCATACTTTAGAAACTTGCGGCATGTCCTTTAAATCAAATACATGTCAACTTAAATTATCATTTATGTGCCAAAAGCTATAACCGGAAATATAACACGCCGTCGAAAAAAAAAATCGGACACGAAAGCCACCGGAGAGTCACGTTAAACAATTGTCAAATCATTAAAATAGAAACTCGGCTTTCAACAAGCAGCCTCACTATAAAGTTTAATTTGGACGGTTTGGCTTTATTTAATGAGGTCTCGAGTAGTATGTAAATTTATCTCATACGTGTGGTGTATATTACCCGTGTGATAAACCTTTGCTATATCAAACGGGTGATGCTAAATCAAATACTTCCGGTCCGAACTATTTTTGACCCAGCCCCTCGCTTCAACGCTTCAGTGACCTATAAGTTTTTACGATGATTGCCTAGTACTTTCAACATAACTATATTTACTACAAAAATTGATATAAAAGGGATTTTGTCAAAGATTTAAATTACAAATATGAAATAAAACACATATTAACTGCGTCGCATAGCCGTCCGAACCGAGGGGGGGGGGGGGGGGGGGCTTATACATAACTTGAAAGTTATACACAACCGTAAACACAGATTTTTGATGAGTTTAGCCCCCTTCCAACTTTCAATTTGCTTTGTGATTTTTATAAATCTGCAAATTACGTTACCTATCAAGGAGTTCATCCTGACGACGCGATGAAAACAGAGCGCTCTGGTTGTGTTTATAACTTTATATACAAGAACTTACCGAAATAATGTTTCATAAGAAATTTATTCCACCACCAGTAAGCATCCTTATTCACTTTAATTTTGAATCATAAGGCTAGTGTTTGTTTTATAGAACATCAACAACTGTTCCTCGTTCGAGTCAATTCAAACTAACGAGCATTCGCAACTTCGTGTATGTCAACAAACTTAATTATTCAAGTCTTCTAATCGGAATTTCCATTTAATCCAGTGAATAAGCTCTAAGAAAACATTTTTAGAGCTAAAAAATTATATTATGGTTTATTTCAGTGAAACTTTACATTAAAACAGTTAGATTTATCTCAGGAATGACGTACTAAATTGTATTGCGCAAGGTCACAATAGCCGCATAACACAACGTTGCATCATCGTTTTTAATCTTTGAAACAATTCGGGTCACATAAGGGACTGTCTCAAAAGCTTTATTATATAAATCAAATTGCATGAGATAAATAAAACATCTATGATTGTGTGATTTTTATATTTGCTTTATCCAACTCGTTGAAATGGTTATATTCGCTCGGCAAGCCTCGCGAATATATACACCATTTCAACTCGTTGGATAAAGCAATATAAAATCACACAATATAGATATCCTCTATATAAAGTAACAACATCATCTACATCCACCGTACGTGTATGTATGACCAGTTATTAGTCCCCTAACGGTTTCACCGGAGGGGACTATAGCTTTCCTCTGCGTCCGTCAGTCCGTCTGTCTGTCCAACTTCAGTTTTCCACTTTTTTTCTATATGCTTTAGGCGAATGATATGAAATTTGCTGAGCAGCTTCAAAATATCAAACTACAGATCAAGTTTACACTTTTGTAGCGTCTGGTTGACATATTTTCCAGAAAATTATTTTTTTATATTCCAATTGTTTAATGTTCGGGTTCGTTATCGGGCTCGGTGTGTATCAAATAAACGAGGAAAGTATGTTGTCAGTAATAATATCGTGCATTACTTGGACCATTCCTTTTATCGTTTCTAACAAACAAATAAGTTCTGTAAAATAGTATCAAGCATTGTGTTGTAAATTTAATCGACAGGGTTTTTTGTATTATTACAATCGGGTTCGTTATCGGGTTGGTCTGTTGAGACGGTAAGAAATGATATTCTGCATAACGGTGCATTATTTTCACAAATTTTTACAAACCGGTAGGGGACGTGTATTGCTTATGCAATGCTCTCAGAATGCTTGTTTACTTAGCAGTGTAAAACGTTGTCCTAAAGCAGTTGTCAATGAAAGACTAAAGACAATTCACGAGGCGATCTTGGGATTATGATGTAAATATCCAAAAATGTCGGAGCTTAAGTCTTAGATTTAAGATGGTTTCTCGAAGTTTTCCTAAATTTAGGAAACATACGTAATTTTGTGACACAGTAATTTCTTTCTTTTAGACCATCAAAAAGTGATAACCACATGAAGTTTTCAACTCGTTTAATGCAACATCAATTTGAAATGGTTTGCCATTCTTAGCGATGGAAATATTTTGAAGAGACGTAAATGACAAAGACAAGAAAATAAAAATAAAAATATTAATATCTTTTAATCTGTTTCATCACAATTAAAAACAGAAATGGTGACGAAAATGCTCAAGTGGGTGTTAGTTGCACTAAAGCTAAGAATGAGCTTTTTGGTTAACATATAATTTAATTATGCCTTAGCCGCCCTATTTTTATAACAATTTATTTATCTATCATGCATATATTGAATCTTTCATGCGATAATTGTGAAATGTAACGTTGTAAATATCAGTATTGAAACTAGTCCTAGATAATGTTTCAGTTGACGTCCTTGGCAAGTGATGAATTTCGTCAAGAATCATTTGAGACTCTCTGACGTCATCATACGACATTTCCATGTCATCGACATCTTTGTCACCAACGTCTAAGAAAAATGTAAATAGTCGTTGTTATCAAAATTACATCCATAGTATTTGAAAGAAGGTATGAGACACTTTTTTTCTTTTATAAAGTTCTTCCTTAAAAATTAAACAATGAAAATTTCTAAAATCAAAATTTTTTTCTTTTAATTATTTGATACATGATAGCATAGTGTAATAGGTTAAAGCTTTAGCTTCTGATTTTCTAGTCATGGGTTCAAAACTAAACCTAACTTTTATATTGATCACTTTCATGAGAATTTTCAAAATACATTTTCTCTTTTAAATAAAAAACAATTTGGCAACTTTAGTTTAAAATTTAAATATAACGCATTTTCATCCACATAGGTATATAAAGTTGTTCCATATTACCTGAGTGTTTTTAAGTACATGTTACTTAAATATTAAAATTACTTACCATATCCTTGTTTTGTGATTTCAGGATTTGTGTTGACTGTACGTGATATTGTGGACCTTTTAAAAATTGGGTGATGTTTGTAAAATCAATGACAATCAAATTCCCACTTACAGTGTAATGATTTAAAAATCTTCATCACTAAAAATTACCTCTTCTTCAGAATAATAATTGTTATTACAACTGCAAAGCATCCAGAGACAACGATTAAGCTTAATAGAAAAATCGGCCAGGAGGGTGCCTCAGTATGTGGTCTTTCTTGTGGTCCTTGTTGTGTTCTTTGTACATCATCTAAATAAAAATATTATGACTAAAGTTCAACGATACGAAAAAAGTAAATACTAGAACAATATACGAGGGTTGTCCAAAAGGTTCGTGGACATATGTAATTTTATTCAAAATAACGGCGCCATTATCAGGAAGGTATTATGATATTTTAATATAGATTAAATAATGTATATGTGTAAAAATCAGAGCAATATACATTTTTGTATTGGAGTTATAATTATATATACATTGCCTCTACAGGCCCTCTACGGCCCAGCCTGACTTTGAGTTATAACGACGTTTCTATAACGTCGTAGTCCTGGGTCTACTTGAGAGTGATATGCCGCATTCACCGTTTGGTCAGATGGTACAATCGCATACTCCATTAAAATTTCGCATGTGACATTTATGGATAAGCAAACTCGAACTATTTCGATGTTTTTCCTGTTTCCTCCATCGTTTGTTTTGTTTCTGTTGGTGTTTTACCTCAGTCGAAACAATTTTATTATTACGCGCTGTTCCGTGTGGTCAGCTGACGTCGCTGGTTCATGCGTTTTTAAAGACATGTTCTTGCCGTAATATCTTTTAGAAGTCCACTGCTGGTTTGAAAATAGCTTCAAATAACGTATGAAAATGACGTACACTATACACACTACATCACAATAGAAGATTATGAAGTTTTAAAATGGTTTATAAAAACTGTAACTATTCATATCTAAAAACTCAATTACAATGTTCGGACAATTTTTACGTTGAGCCGTGCGTACTTTCTGCGATCCTTTGATACATTATATTAGAATTTAAGTTTATTTCTTTGAAAAACATTCAAAACCACTTTAGTTTGATTTGAAATTTTATGACAAAGATTTAGATATGCAATATGTATATATAAACCAATTTAAAATGACAAAAACCCAATTGTCCACGAACTTTTTGGACAGCACTGTCTCGTATATGAAAGTATTTACCTATACTAACTAGTTGTTTTAATCGTTTAACTTTTCCTATTCGATAAATTTGTACTTGAAATTATTTTCGCAATCCAAGGTTATTTCCTCAATTAGTGTGATTTTATATGTGCTCTAAACATATAATATGTTAATGGTTTAGCATTTTTTTTCAAAACGTTCAATGCTACAAATATTTAGTAACTAGAATCCTACGTATTACGTTGAGTGATATTTTTCTCAACAAATCGAATGAATTTATTTTGTGTCTTCAATAGTGTTAGATGAGAAAGGGTTAAATTTATTTTAAAACAATTATTGTTTCAGTATTAATGGTTTATAAATATTTTAAAGGATACTTAAAGATATTTAATTGTTTTTATTTAATATTTAAAAGTATTTACATAGATACCGTAATACTGGAAATTGTGTTAGAAACAAAAAAATTAATGCAAACGAGGTTGAATTTGTTTTGTCTCGTTTAAACATATTGGAAAACAATGTAATATAAAAAGTATGAATTTAGAGAAGAGAAATGTGTCCAATATGTCGAATGATACCTTTACTTAAGTCCCTACAATTTTACTTACCACAAGAACCATTGATATTATTACAGGGGATACAACTACAGTTCAAACTACATGCAAATCCGTAAAATCCAGGTAAACATTTCGATGCACATTGATGTCCATAAAATCCCACACATTCTGAAATATAATCGAGATACAAAACTGGTGAGCCACAAAACTACACAACTTTTTATATTGTTGTCGTCTCATATCACGCATTCCTAATAGCTGAATACTCTTAATAACGATATTCCATTTTATATGTCATTACATGATGTTTATAAAGCTTTAAGACGCTAATCGTTTCATTCTGTGTGCTGCTTTTAAAATCAGAAGTTTAAATTTGTAGGATATCGAAATTGTGTTGCAAAATTGAATGTATGTAAGCCTGGTTTAGCTATAAAGTCCACATTCATTTTAAGTTATAATATGATGCTACATGAAAAAAACCCACTTTAAACAGGTTTAGAAACTGAAATACAAATGCTATCAAGTTTATCTGATTCACCTTACCAAATACATCGGCTTTCTTTCAGGAGAATTTTAACTTTTAAAAATTCAAGTGAGTCCAATGTTCCTAAATATTACTTGTTTCCTTATTTTAAGAAATTGATTCCTGCAATTGTCATCCTTTTAGGTTCCTCGGTCCGCCACATGCTGTAAATACAACTATTAGATATTGCCATCGTCTGAACAACCTACAGGTTTGGGGCTTGATGTTTACTTTGTACACCAGATGTCTCTGTGATTGCATGAGGTATATACTTTCGATTTGTTTGGCGTTTTCCCTTTCACCTTTGTTAACTCTGGCTTCCCTTCCTTGATTATTTTGGCTTTGTTATTACAATATTCTTAGAACTTGAATAGTAAAATTAGCAGATTTGAGGGCACGAACTTTCCGAGTTTAATAACAGGTTTATCTGATTTTTAAGATACTTTTTAAATAAAAACGATTAGAATATAAAGTACTTTTGATACGCTTTTTCATAACCCACCCATATGCTCTCGATTGTTAAGACCTAAGGCCTTAATCCCTGACCCTGAGCAATGTATTTCACAGGTTTGGTAGAAGCCTTTATTGATATTGTAACCGTGCACATAGTTGTTCTCAAATATATATTGTAGTTATACCCCCGTTTCGAAGGAAAGGGTAGTATACTGTTTTACTCTTGTGTTTTTATTTGTCGTGTGTCTGTTTGTCTGTCCGTAACAAATTTTCGTCGAAGATTTCTAAGCAACTTTTTATCGCAGATGCTTACAATTTTAACACAGAGAATGCCATACTGCAGTAGAGTAGTATTCGTTTTTTAAACAATCAGATGTCAACTTCCTATTAAATGACGATTTTGATATAATATCGCCTATGCTTCAAATTTGCATATGCTTCAAATTTTAACACACTTTTTGTTAAGGTATCAGGTATACAATATTGTGGGATTCTTTTTTGAAACAATCAGACGTCAACTTCCTGTTAAATAACGACTTTGTTTAATTTTTGTCTAAATTAAATTTTCGAACAAATTTTCGTCGCAGATTACTCTGCAACTGCTAACAGCTAACAACATAATTGGTTTTCTTTCACAAAATTGTAACAGACCAGCGTAATTGAAGAAGAGTTAGAGTTACGAATCTGAAAGTCACAAGTTAGAATCTCATTTGGTCTTTTATAACTTTTACGTTTCCAGATAAAGAAATGTTTTGGTAAACTATTGTAAAATCTGAATATGCCTAGTAGGTGAAACTGAGTTTATTATAATATATTTTTATCAACATTATTATCGACAGTTGTCCATTACCACTCTAATACATTTTTACTATATGGCCATATTGGCCCCTGCCCTAGAGCCTAAAACCCATGTGGCCCCTGTCCTAAAACCCCTGGCCCAGTGACCTTAAATTTCATTATTTTGGTAGAAGTATCACTACTAATCATAAACATGTGCTTAGTTTCTCTGCTCAAAGGTCATTACTTAGTAAATTATAAATTTGCTCTAATTTTTGGGAGTTGATTTTAATCAACTCTCCTATGCAGTTACTCTGACAAACTGAAAGTGAAAAAGTGTTTGGACCTAAGCACAAATCATCACCGCTGACAAGACTTAGTTCTTGAAAATAATAGGAAAATTCGATATAATGTATGCTGAAGCATTGTTTTTCAAAGAAACTAATCAATAAACACTTTGAAAATAGTCAGATTTTATATAATACTGTGGAAACATTTAATTTCGTGGGGGCCAATTTTCGTGGATTGTGGGATTTTTGCTTATTCGTTGGGCGTAATTTCGTGGATGCGTCGGTTTTCAGTTTCAGAAGGAAAACTAAATCTTTTATAATTAGTTTTCGTGGAGGATGTAAATTCGTGGGTGAGAGGTACCCACGAATACCACGAAAATTGAGCCACCTCGAATTCTAATGCCTCCACAGTACTAACAACTAAGATATTTTTATAGTCTCATGTATTCCTACGCCAGAGTTTGATATAGCCTCGTTCAACCAAACGTTCGACTGTCTCCGTGAATCTCCAACAAGAGGCTCTCTTGCTTGTCGGAGATTAACGGAGACAGCCGAGCGTCTGGTTGAACGAGACTAGAGTTCGATATCAATAGTGCTTGGATCCATACAATTTTTAGAATTGCTTCGATTACTTATTTATAGTTTGAAATCTCTCTTACTATCTTAAATATTACACAACATGATTCATATGGGGTTTCTCGAAATTTTTGTCGGAAAAGTCTAAAATTCATATAATAAAAAAGTGCGTAATTTAAATACAGACTAGAAACTAGTTGCCACGCAAGATAAGTTGATTTTAAAATAAATGATAATCGATAAAATCTACTCCCGTCAGTACTTCAGTACTTTGATTTTTTCTTTTACCAAATATGTATGGCCTCTGTCTGGAGGGGATTTTCAAGATTTTCACAATTTATGATATCCTTCCCCTGTAGATGCTACACACCATTTTTGGTAAAGATAATCCTGATAATTTCAGAGAAGGGAAAATGTTAATTGAATAATTTTAAATATGATAAAATTTAGATTTATACAACTTTAAAAAGAATTACATAACTCTCATTTTTTTCTGAAATAAAAATGATTGAACTTGTAGCGGTATTAATTGTTTCAGCTTTGCATGAAGCATTGATTTTTATCTTCATTCATTAGAAACTAATCATTATAAAAAGTAACATTTCCTTTCATCGAATATCAGATTGTACAGACAAACATATACTTACCCACACACTTGTCTCCACTTATTTTATAATTGGCACAGCATTTAAGATCTTCACTACAACGATACAAAACACACTGAGATACACAAAATATACATGCAATAGTTGAATCTTAAGTGTTCTAAAATATTTTAGCAAGTATCGAACAACATGAAATAAATTCTTGTCTATAAACTCTTACCCATCCTTACTGCAAATTCCTGAACCGCTTGTTGAATAAACTAGTGACATTTTCACAACAAAAGTTAGTCCAACCATAACAACTGTAGAAACAGCTGGCGCCATTGTCTATCGTGGATAGCAGTTTATAGAATCATCCTTATGTTTCCGTGTTTTATTTATGTTGCCAATGTTACCACTTAGTTTTACATGTTTCTGATATTTGTTGGCTTAAAATAACAAAATCTACATTGTTTTGTTTCATTTAAAAACATCGAAATAATAATAAACGTGCACTGATTTTGGAAAATGGATACCTAAGGCGGATAATATGCTTATATAAAGATGGATAAGATAATAAAGAATAAACATATCAATTATTGTTACTGGGGTTTTTTTCAAAAATTAAAAATATCAACTGATCTTACCATTCTTGTAATTTGTTCTGAATGATGTATATCTAAGATAACATCCATTTGAAAGCCAAAATAGGTTAATTACTTGGAATATACTGATTTGAACTTAAAATATATTGATTTGAACTGGTGTATGAGAACCAAAATCTTTTGATAATGTCATATTTACTTTAATGCATTATATATAATGGACTGGGTCTGTGTTCCATATTTTGTCACTGTCCAATGGAAATTAAGTCAATTGTATTTAACAAAAAAGTTGGATTGATTATCCACTATTTTCTGCTTTTCCTAGGTAGCAGTTCAACACAGATGATAGTTTACGTCCATGGGCCTCTTTTTTCTGTTCCCCCAAGGGAGGTGTCGGTCGATCTGTGATTTCACTGTACTTAATTATCTGTTGGTTGACATTTTATTTTTATACTTATTACATAATTAAATAGTTCTCTTTCATGAAAATAATGTATTTCCTTTTTTGGGTTTATAAACCTAAAACTATATTATTTGTTTATCGAATGAAGACTTATAAAAAAAATTACTTTTTGAAATAATATCTTTGTACATGTACCAAGGAAATGTCGCTGCTGCTGCAATTGAAAGCAAAACACAAATAAGATATATGTGGATCTTTGGAATGAAAATGGTATTTTGTTAAAAAATGTTTTATATCGATCCTGCCTGATGTATTTATTTTCACCCCAAAAAATCAATCTCTTATTTTACTTCTGTGAATAATATTTCAAATGTATAAATTTTGTTTTAAAAAGATATGAATTTTATACTAGTAATCATAATTTCTTGATAATATTGGTTTAAATAACATTATTTACCATAGTTGATGAATTTTCTTAGAAAATTTATTTAGAGGCTAAAATTAAGGCAAATCATCATAGTCATCCTGTATGAACAATAGGTTGCTATCTAATCCATACAGTAGATATTTTTTTTTCAGAGAAAATTAAAAATATGCAATAATCAAGTTTAGGCGTCATGCAGACTTATCATTCAACTCGTTTATTATTGCTTTAAAGTACACTGCTGTAAATTGCTATAACATGTAGGTACCTTTTATTAGTTGTTTATTGAAATTAAAAAATATACCACTTTAACGAGTTCATAATAATCCGGAACACAATTCTCTTCGGGAAAGCAATACTTGAAAATGCCATATTAGAGGTAATGATGAAGAGGAAATATAATGCATATTTTATTTATCCACGGAAATTAATTTCCAAGGAAGTACCTGTTAAAAATACACAAACCAAAAATTGATTTTTCCTTGTAATACAATTAAATTTCATCGGGTCTGTCCATTACAAAATCAGTACGTGATGCTCAATAATGATTTTAATTAAAAATCAAAATGATTTTATCGATATTTTTTGCAATTACATGTATTATTACCCTTATTCAAAAAAGCAATTCCTTTTGTACGTTCACACCATAATAAACAATAAACACCAGCAACGAGTTCGTACTGTTTTGAAGAAACCTGAAGTACCATTAATGTTATGTACTGTAAAACTACATTTTATTTTGAAAAAAAAAAGAGTAGAATGTACAGTAAGGGTCTAACAAGCAGTAAAGCTAATCAAATTTAGGTGGCAAGGGACATTTTTCTGATGCGTGAAATTTTGGAAAATTCATAGTCTATACATGAGCCTAACTTCTGTATAACCACTTCAAGGACGAGAAGAATGATATTAAGAAGAGAAATTCACAAAAAAGACCACCCATATCTTTTTCCGGTCAAATAAAACGTCTAATGTACCATCTTGTGTACTGTGAAAATTTTACTAAGTTTGCCCCATTCAGATCCCACCATACCGCTCTCCCTGCAGAGAGATGACCCCTGAGACAGAGTACAATCTATTGTCTAACAAGTCCCTTCCATGCCAGGCTGACGTGCCCCCATCCATGTCATTTTGAAAATATTTAACTTATCGTCTGCACTACTTTTTTCTCATATGAAAAGCTGGCACATAACTGCAACAGCCGCTGTTTAGTATTCGACTTCCAGGCACCCCATTATAACACTGGGAGCTGCATGCTTTATATCAAAATACAGAACTGACTTCCTTCCAGGCTTGGGGCGAATTACATTGTAAAGTAATGCATTACATTACCATTACTTCATGAATTTGGACATTAAATTACCATTACCATTACTTGATTTTCTTGAAGTAATGCATTACATTACCATTACATGAGTAAAGTAATGCATTACCATTACCATTACTTTGTTTTAAAAAAGTAAATCTAATAAAGAGTTTTTGCAAATGTTTCAAATATAAAACACTCTTTAACATATCTACAGCTTCATGCTCAGTATCAGGTTCAAATTCAATGACTATACAAGAGTCATTCTTTATTTGCTCAATATATAATCATCTTGTGGCATTATGAACAACATATTACATAAGTAAAATGATATCTATAGACATTTGGCATGATACAGTGTAGGATACGAAATAGAGACACAGAATTACATGCATAACAAAAAACAATTTATGGAATAATGTTGCGGTTATCAAAAGCTAAATAGAGATATTTCCCCAGATTACACAAATCTTTATAATTTTGGACACTTAATTGTATTATAATTCATAAACAGATGGTTTTTCCCAGTTATATTTCTTAAGATACTGTATTTGAATGTATTTCTTTCTAATGAGGACACTTTAAGACAAAAGATTGCTGTTGCACTTTATGATCAAAGTTTCAAAGGGTTCATCTTTTAACTGCATCCTGTTAGTAATCTTCCCAGCTATACTAAATAAATGTTTTACAGGAGCAGTCGAAGCTTGGACTGAAAAGTACTGTTTGATTATCTTTATCTTAAGATATATTAAGTGCAATAATAGAAAAAATACATGAATCTTGTATTTTCTATCAGTCCAAACTAATGTACAGTATACTTAATATACAAGAGAGAGAGAGAGAGAGAGAGAGAGAGAGAGAGAGAGAGAGAGAGTAAGTAAAATTATTTTCAAATGGGTTATAATATTGGAAGTGATATTGATTTTCATCATGGATGGACAGTGCATTCATTTTGGTTTTAAAGGTGCATGTTTGTCTTCTATTCTATTTGGACATAGCGAAGGGAAGGGGGTTGGGGTATTTAGCACTTCTTATAACAATAGATTGTTTTGATACTTAAATTATCCTGGGGGCATAGTGTGTTGTTGACACATTTCTTATTGAAGTGCAAACTAATTGGAGTAAATTGTTTAAATGATTAAAAACTCTTAATAACAACACTCTTAAAAATGTTATGAAAATTTGCTGTAATATTTAGTGATATTAACAATTCAAAAATAAAATTTTGAAAATCTTTTTTTAATAATACAATTAAAAAATTTTATCTCAAGAATTATTTCTTTCTTCTTAAAAAATAAATTTAGTGAAATTCAATTTCAACTATTCATTTACATGTATTCATCACATTTTTTAAAGTAAACATTCATAAATAAGCATAGTAATGCAAAGTAATGCCATGTAATGCCAGCATTACACTAGATTTTGGAAAGTAATGAATTACATTACCATTACTTGTAATGCTAATTTTGTGGCATTACGCATTACTAGCATTACTTTGAAAACATGTAATGCATTACAATGCATTACCATTACATTTAGCATTACCCCAAGCCTGCTTCCTTCTAACATAAAATTACCATCTTCAATCAGGGACCCGTTTCACTAAAAGGCGTACGCCCGGCGTAACCTTACGCCTGTCGTTAGTCCGGACTTAGGTCAAATAATTGGACTAAGGTCCGTTTCACTAAAAGGCGTAACTTTGCGCCTGCCTTAAGTTAAGACAAACATCTACGCCTAGCCAAGGGTAGTCGTTAACAGGAATTGACTGCTAATTCTGTTGCTGAGAATATCGGTGCTGACCGTAATGTTAAATTGTACAATTTGTCAAGTAAATTTTATTAACTTCATATGAAATTAAGAAAATAAAGAGTTTTGATAGGTGGTACAAATTCTCGAATAGAAACTTTTCTGACATGTTTTATGCTCATTCTTTATTCTTGCACTTGCCGTTTACATTTTAAAATAACATATTTAGACAATCGATATATAGTTTTCATTTGATTACTGTTATTCAATAATTTGATTTACGTTTCATATTTTTTAGTAAATTCGGCAATGAATGGTGCAGAAGATATACATACATGATACACATGTAGTACAAAGGTATATTTGTATAAGAAATGGGTAGCATTGCAAGCATTTCATCCCCCCATTTCCACGCAAAATATGTGTGAGCGTGATATTTTGAAATTTAAAACTCACTAAGTGAATTATTGACTTTTTTTTCTCTTCTTTTTAATTTATTTTTTGGTGAGTAAAAGGTGTTAGCTAAGGAAGTTAAATCACAAAAATATTTTCAGTATTGTTAAAATGTAAATGCCCTGTCACACCAACCGCGTCCCCGCGGCGTTGTAAAATTCATGGAATCGCCGTAGGATCGCAAGGAAAATTAAGAAAAAATGTACAGTTTTGTTTGAAAATTTTACAAGTGGAGTTGTCACGGCGTCCTGACGGCGACCGAGGCGTTCTTACGGAGCTCTCGCGGCGTGTAACTGCGTTTCCACGGAGTTCTACTTGGCGATTAACTGCGCTCTCGCTGAGTCTCCGCTGCGCGCTCATGGCGTGCTAGGAGATTTTACCGCGCGTCCACGGCGTACTCTGCGCGCTGACTGCGTGCACAAGACGTTCTTTACTTCTTGGTAGGTTAATATATTGTACAATTGTATGGGAAACAAACAAGAATTTACAACTAGTAAACAAATGATTAAAAAATTGTTTTGATTTTATGAAAAGGTACATTGTAATTGAAACATAGTTACTTCTAAACAATTTGTGAAGGACTATGATTAAACTCTTAGTAGTCAGGCATGAGTTTAACTAAGCTTCTTATCTTACGCAAAAATATTATTACTTAAGAACTTCGTAAGATTTAACCTAAGATAAGAATGTATAACCAGTAAGTAATTTGGAGAAAGTATCAAGATTGGACCTCAAATCCTTAGAAATGATATGATATGACATACAATGACAATGTTATAGCACCGTATATCAGTTGTTTTAAAAGTATAACAAAACAATTCTCTCTACATACCAGAATATAAATTAAGTTCACATAATCTTGCCATAGAATTCCAATGCATGAAAGACTATATAATGATTGTAACACTGGAGTACAGATATTGAAGACTAATTATACCCGCACTTTCTAAAGAAAGTTCGGGTATATTGTTGTTACTCTGTTCCGTCCGTCCGTCTGTCACGTTTTACTTTCTCAAACTGCTCTTACATCTTATAAACCAGCAATCTGAACTCTTAGAGTTTGATTTGGGGTGTCATGTTGTTTTGTAAAAAGGTTTCAAAAATTCTCTGGTAGTCCTGGGGGTCAAATAATTGGTAAAAAATGACGTTTTTTCACAAAAAAACCTTCTTCCTCGAACTCCTCCTACATTTTCAACAGTAGACAAATCATCTATTGGAATATGTTTTAGGGTATCCTATAGATGCGCAATAAGGTTTCGGAATTTTCAATTTTGTCCTGGGGGTCAATTAATTGCTAAAAAATGACGTTTTTTAAAAAAAAAAACTGGTTTCAAAAACGTCATTTTCTTTTCGCAGTAGCCAAATGATCTTCGAGTATATTTGGGGGTGTCATATTGAAGTGTGATCAGGTTCCAGAATTTTTTTTTTATTAAGGGGATCAACAAAAAATGACGTTTTTTTGCAAAAAAAAGTATGGTTCCCAGGACTCCTCTTACAACTTTTGGGGTAGCTACGTCATCTATTGGGATATAATTGGGGCTGTCCTATAGATGTGCAATAAGATTTTAAAAATCTAAATTTCATCCAGGGAGTCAAATAGTAGCAGAAAATTGATGTTTATCACTAAAAAAAAACCCCCATAGATCCCAGAACTCCTCTTATGATTTAATGGATAGACACATCATATCTTGGGATATGATAGGGACTGTTCTATAGATGTGCAGTAAGGTTTTAAAAATTTAAATTTCATCCAGGGAGTCAAAAAGTAGCAGAAAATTGACGTTTATCACTTCAAAAAAACATAGATCCTAGAACTCCTTTTATGATTTAATGGATAGACACATCATATCTTGGGATATGATAGGAACTGTTCCATAGATCAATATAGATGTGCATTACGGTTTTGAAAAATTAAATTTAACCCTGAGGCCCATTACCTACATGTCTTTTGATGCCCTTTCGGGATCAAGAATATATTAATATATGGTTAAGGGGTGGGGATCTCAACCGTTTTCGAGATATTCGTGTACTTCCTGTTCGAGGGGGGTCATGACCACCCCCGGGGCCCATGACCTACATACCGTTTGATGCCCCTTGACACAAGGAACAAGAATATATATGGTTTAAGGGTGGGGATCTCAACTGTTTTGAAGATATTAAGGGACTTGCTGTTCGAGGGGATCAGAACCACCCACAGGGCCCATGACCTACATAACATTTGATGCCTCTTGACATCAAAAACATGAATATCTATGGTTTAGGGGTCATGATTATAACAGTTTCTGAGATATATGGTAATTTCAAATTCCTGGGGGGGGGGGGGGGGGGGGGGGTGGTGGATATGATCCCAGGGGTCAAATCTAATAAACCCTATATATTGCCAGTAACAGTCAATATATGATTATGAAAACCCTATATTATTATCTTTGTCCGTTTTCAAGTTACCATTTAAAATAGAGCCTACGATTCTTCCTACAAGGTTCAATGTTAGACCCCACACCCTTTTGACACCCGTTAGGGTCATGACTTACATGCCATAATAATCTGATGCGCCATGACCTAAGGAGGAATAATATTTTTGGATTAAGGTGGGGATCTCAATGGTTTTTATGATATTTGATAATTTCAGGAAGAGCACTTGGGATTATGACCTACATACCATCTGAAATGCCTTGAACAAAGAAACAATAATATAATATGTACATGATATATGATTCAATTTAGGAACCCAGATATAGATCAATCATCTATGTTTTGTAATACTTCCTATGTATATATACATGTATTAGTTTGTGTTTTGTTCTATACTATTCATGTTCATGACTGTAGTATGGTTTGGTCTTATTTTAATTTAAATTAAAAAAATTGTCAAATATATGACTTGGAACCCCACCCCCAAACAAACTCAAATATAAACTGGCCCTCCCCCCCCCCTTAATTGTCGAATGATCTATTAAATCAAAATATAATTTGGGTGTCTAAAAACTTTTATAAACTGGTAAAAAAAAATTATTCTTAAAAAAAATTACATTACACCTTGCATAATTGACAAATGATCTATTGAGATATGATCAGAGGTCATATTTCTACCTTGGGATCAATAACTAGTATTCATTGACAAGTTAAAATTAATAACAATAAATGATCAAATTATAAATGTTTATACTCCACATTCTCCCCCCCCCCCCCCAACCTGGTTCTTAAGATTCAGTCTTCTTAATACATTCTTACATGTGTGCAGTAGCAAATTTTAAATCATTTAATTCTTGATTGCTTTTTCTAGCTCTCCTGATGCACATTAACATTTTGAAATTGCTTAATTCAATTTTTAAGATTTATAAACAAAATGTTATATGCATGTGTTTTCGCCTATTTGGGGCAATTGTAAAGTCTCCTAAGCAAAGCAGTGACATCATTAGGCTAGGAATTACCCAAATGGATCAAACACTACTGTAACATTGATAAAATACTTTATTGGGAGTTGATTTTAATCATGCAACTCTCCTATGCACTTACTCGGGCAAAGCGGGTTAAAGACAACAGCTGGGGGTCATTAATGTACTTTACACCATTTGATACATCATAATGACATTAGAAGATATTTTGTATTTTCCTGTTTCGTGGGGTCAGAACAGCTAGTCCCATAAGGTCATGACCTACATTGTATTTGATGCATTATAATACATTAAGAAAGAAATATTCCTTCCTATTATAACTCATATAAAAATGATAATTAAGTGTCTATAGTACACTTACTTACATGTCATACACAAATTTAATAAGAAATTGTTTATACAGGGTCAAGATGGGGTCAACTCAATAGTGCAAGTCTGACAAATGAAAAAAATAACTTTTGCAACTAAAATGACAGAAACTTTACAAATGCGATAGGATATGTAACGATGATAAGCTTATTTAAATATTAAAAGATGATGATACAGTATGCTGTCAAAGGGAGATCACATTTAGAAAGTGAAAGTAGAATTTATGTATGCTGGCATCTCATTATATTGTGCTACTGCTACTACATGTATTATGCTTACCTATATTGGTCAGCATCATAATAATAATCCAATTAAAACACAATAATGAATTCCTTTAGCTGATCTTAACTAATCCTTTTCTGCATATGGAAAACACAGACATGTATGTATACACGCGAACCCATCTAATCGAAGAGCTGGGTAAAACTAGTACCCGCTAATGATACCTGCAGATCTGTGTTGTGTACGTAACTTCAGACAAAGATCAGTTATTTGTAACATGCATGTATTTTTATGACCTATTCTTCAAATCCACTTGCACCATTTTATTAGGTAAAAAACAGCTTTAAGGTGGTGCAGGACACCTGCAGATTGTGATGTATACTTCCTATTGAGATAAACAATAAAGTATATTAAATATTAATTAAATATTTACCCCCTAAATAATGTTACCTAACATTGAAGCGCAGTGGGTTAGAGCCATTACATGTATGGAAGAGCATTGGGGTCCAAGGTGTATTTTTTGGTAATTTAACAATTGATATAAATGAATTTTCATTGGGGGGGGGGGGGGTCTGGACCCCTCACTCCCACCCTTTCTCTAAATCTGTGCACACGATGATGTGCATACAAAATGTATGTATGCACACAGAAGCAAATCTAAAACCGGCAACCGCCACGGGGAGGGGGCATTTTTAAATTTTGTTTGTAATAATTATATAGACCATTATACTTTTTATGACATGAAATGTTAAGATTATTGATTAACTGAAAATTCACTGCAAATAGTTCAACCCCAAATTGCACATAAAGTGCTGCTCATGTGTATTATCATATGGGAAGGGATCTCATCCTTCAGTTATGAAAATTATAATTTTTAAATGTATAACCGGAGTTTGCATGTGGTCTTCATTTTTAATTAAACTGGTACAAAACAGTGTTATTTAGGGGAAAACACTTGGTGCGGGTATTACTGTCTAATGACAGCATCTAGTTACATTTTTTATTCAGTTGTTCTAAATATATTAAATATATATTCATTTGAGGACAGTTTTTGAAAGAATTTTATAAATATGCTTTACATAAAGTAGCACACGCTGAAATTGACATATGACGTCGGGATATTTTTAGATATAGTAATCAGATGTAAGCTGAACATCACTGAGGTAAATAATAGAGGAAACTCACAATAACATTAGTTTCTGGAAATATTTCTGTATTCATAGATTTTTCAACAAAATGATTTAATTACTGCGATTCAGTTTTGAAATATTTTTTCAAAAATGTCAGATATCTTCAAGGCTATGTTCTGTTTTATTTAGGGACCAGGCAAAATTAACGCCTTCACGGTAACTGTGGTACTGCTCATTTGCAGGACAAAATTACATAGTTTGGTGAAATATGACATATAACGTCAATTGTTTTTTTACGTCATTTAATTTTCTATGTACTGAAATTTTGGCAAAGTACCGGTATATCAGTTTGCCCTGCAAGAGAGCATTACAACGGTTATCGTGAAGGGGTATATTTATCACTATTTCAAACTGATGCTTTTTATGAAAATCTAAAGATAGGGGGAGGGTAATACATGCAAGGGTATTTCTAAGTGATGTGAGGCTTTTATCATGATACTATCATGTAAATGTGTGTAGTACTGAATACGGTTTCTTATTAAAGGATGTTGAACAACAATTGATATCAAAAAGATTATAATAAATATGTTTAACTAAAGGAGAGCCCTATGACTCTATGTTAATAATAGAAAAGTGGAAATGGTGGGTTCACTTAAATGGCCATATTTTTCTTAAACCTCAATGGAATTGGCAATGCGAGGCATACTTTTTCTCAGAATTGCATAAGCTTTCTAATTTTAAGACAAGATATTTCAGAGGATGTTAGTGTGATTTAAAGGTAAGTTATAGGTGACAAGTGACAGTTTTGGATAACAAGGGGAGTAACTCCCTCTTGAATAAGTTTTTTTTAAAGATTTTTTGTCTCTAAAATATAGAATATGTTTAAAATAAAAAAACATTCTTTAGTTGAGAACTGCAACTCATTTTTAAAAAATGTTTGTCCCATGGGTGTTATCAAATGCTAAAAAAAGTTTTGTTCCATACTTTTCTTTTATGAAAAAAGTCATTGTCCCATGCCTGTGTGTACCTGTCCCATCATAGTGATAAATTTTGCCTGGTCCTTAATAATAAATCTTTAACAATGTTAAAAAAAACTCTCTCATTTATCAGTAATATATATCATACAGAAACAGTGCAGTAGCTTAATTGTAAGATTTTTTTTCTGTCATGTGAATGTTAAATATAATGATATATCTTTCATATATACGGATGTATATAATAAACAATATCTCTCATATATATATTATACATATTGGCCCCATAAATTGACTGAGTTACTCAATCAGCTGTTGTGGGTTGGGTCAATATTACTGCCTTACTGGCAATGTAACTTTTTAAGATGGTTTCAGGATTTTTAAATATTAAAAAAAATGAGTTGAAACTTTTTAGATACATTTTGTCATTTTTTTTCACAAATTCATTATCTATAAGGCTATAAGCACAAAAAATGTGCAAATACATGTATATGTGTGTACACAGATACACTCTAAGACTGCACAAATTTGATATAATTTAAAAACATATATTTAAGTACTTAAGGCAAATATTTATATTCTAATAGAGTCAATGCTGTTTCAATGAAGAAAAAATTGGCAGACATGCAAAGTCTGACAAGAAAAAGGAAGCAGAGAGGAGGAGATCAATGAAACAGACAGGAGGAGGACCAGCCCTAAATTTCATGTTCAAAAATTGGGAAAATTTGGTAAATACTTACAAAAAATTCTTATGAATATAAGTAGTAAAATATTTGTCTGTCTGTCATGAACAAATCATTTCTTCCTTTATTAAAGGTATGCTAATTTTTAAAGGTTCTACAGTCTTTATCAGATGTTGCAATTGAAGGCATCAATGGTGGAGTTGATACCGCAGAATGTGGTAAATTGGCTTTTTATATATATTTATGAATTTTCACATTGATATTAACCTAGGGTAAATCACAACACCCAGACTGTAATCACATGTAATACAAACTTTTTATGTTGATGCACTTTTTCATAGAATGAAATAATATAGTTCTTGATGTTGAATATTTTAAACAAGTATTTTTTATTCAAACCATCCACCATTATGTTTATCATAAGAAGTGTCTCAGTTTCTAATACCAAAAAGTAACCTTATTAATCATTTTGTAGAAAGTAGACCATCCCCAGTGGTACCTGCAGGGATTATTATCCATGAAGTTCCGGCATCAGAAAATTCAGAACTGAGCGAGTCTGCTTCAACCCCATGTGCAAGTATGTACATGAACTAGATCTGATGATCCCTTCACACAAGATAACTGATATATACTTATTGAATTGAATATTTATTTTCATGAAATGCATATTATTAACTATATAACAATTTCTTTTGAACATAATTTTTTCGATTGCTAATTTTGTTTCATTTATCATATTCTTTCTATCAAAGGAATGACAAGTATCAACAGCAGCACATACAAAGACATGAATTTTGAGAGTAAGTTTAAAACAACACAATTAATGTAATGAATAACAATTTAACAATATTGTTTCAAAAGTTTGATAGCATGAGACAAAAAATATCAACATATAACTTTATACAAATTAATTGATAGGTTTTTAAGCACTAATGATTGTGAAGGCATAAAAAAGTTTATACAAGTTTATACAAGTGTAATAGTGCATTACAAATGAATATTGAATTATTACAAATTTAATTTCAGGCGAGTCTAGTCAAAGTCAAGAAAGGCCAAGAAAACAGACAAAGGTGCAAAGGAAAGGTAACAATGAAATCGAGCCTTGTAAAGTGAATTTTAATTCTTTAAGGAGGCATATGGTCAGTGATATTGTTAAAGAGAACTAAAAAGTTGTCCATCACACTACTTTGTCATAATGATATCTTATTAAGTTTGATTTCAACAAATAATATACAGCCATTTTTTCTCATGCAAGTCTTACACTAGGAGGTTAGTTAAAAAAATGTTTGTTAAATGTCAGCAGTCTATTTAGTGTAGATAAAACCTTTAGAGAAAAAACCCTTATTGACTTTGTTAGAATGAATTGATATTTTAAAAAAAAAAGAAAATCTATTCTCATGCTTTCTAAAACTTTTCTTTAAAAGAAAATGAAGTTCCGGTACACATATCACAGCTGTTATCTATGGAAGAGGAGAAGATTTCTAAACTGGAGACATACAGATCGAGAAAAATCAAGATTCTTGAAGAAATGCTTGAACTACAACGCAGAAGCATCATTGCAGTTGAATCCATAAGCAACTCCATGCACCAGTCTGGAAATTCTCAACCATTGTCATTGTCGTTATCTCCTGTAATTAAATTCTCTTAATATATGCACTAAAAAACTTAAGATAGGTTAATATCTTCTTCAAAAGAATATTTATATCAAAGCTTCTATATTTAGTAAAGATTTTAAATTGTTAAGACAATGACCCTCAAAATAGTTCTACATAAAAATCATTGGGTAAAATCTTTATAAAAATCTTCTTCTCAAGAACTACTAAGCTACATTCTAATGTATGGTAATTTAAAATCATTACAATATTCAAAAAATGTTTCATTTTACTACTGTATGTGAACTATGGACCTCTTGTTGAAATGTTCATGATATTATTTATAGGGAAAACTGTAGTTACATATCTTAATGCTAATAAAAAAAGAATTGCTGGTACATTTATTAATTTGTAAGACTTTGTATTTTTGTGGAGTCCTGATGAAAGTCTCTGATGATAAATTGTTAAAAATGGAGAGAAAATTGTTGATTGCAGGATCCAGTATAATGGTTTTTTCAGATTAGAAACTGCTTGTTATCTGTTGATTGTTTTGTGAACTGGTTAATATTATATCAAAATGCTAGTACATGTAGTATTTTTTTTTATATTGATATATATTGTCCATGTACAATTATTTAACTTCTGTCATCATAATAAAGTAACATTTAAAGCAATGTGAACTGTGTTTCTGAGAAATTTATTTTGCTACCTAAAGATGCTAATATAATAATTCTGTGTGTACTTAAACCTGTGTGATATAATGAGTGAAAACAAATCTTTAATTTTATCATAATAAAGATTCCTGTACAATGCAATACATAACAAATCGATTTGTGTACAGGGCGACAATAATGTAGTTTTGCTTCAATCAGAACCTCAAACAAGAGGCCCATGGGCCACATCGCTCACATGAGGAACAATAGGTATGATAAAATCAACTTAATGGAGTCATAATACAAACAATCTGGACAATGTACAATAATACATGTAGATCCTGTATAAATAAAATCCATTTTTCCCCCTGGATATTCTTATGTTTATAATCATTAGTTCCTTTTCTAACAGAATGATTTTATAGTCATATCACATGATGAGTATTGCAGTTCTCAAAAAGATCCTTAACAATTGTTTATATATGGGATATAAAGCTACATCAAACTCTGAACCTTCTTGTGAGGCCAAAGAATTGTCCTGGACACAAAGTCTTAACAATTATAAAATTATAAAGAATCCTCTGGCTGATTAGTTTTTGAGAAGAAGATTTTTAAAGATTTACTCTATATATTCCTATTTCCTATGTTAAACTTTAACACACCCCCCCCCCTCCAAATGTGGCCCACCCTACCCCCAGGGATCATGATTTTCTGAGGAGAAGATTTTTAACGATTTACTCTATATATTCCTATGTAAAACTTCGACCCCCATTGTGGCCCCGCACTATCCCCGGGGGTCATGAATTTCACAACTTTGAATCTACACTACCCGAGGATGCTTCCACACAAGTTTCAGCTTTCCTGGCTTTACGGACGACAGACAAAATGTGATCAGAATAGCTCACTTGAGCTTTCAGCTCAGGTGAGCTAAAAAGGGTCTCAACAAAAATATGACTAATCAAAGTCTGGAAATCATTTTATTGTTGGTCAATAGAATAGCAAGACTTCCAATTTACCCAAAAAAATTTAACATGAAAATTGAAGCAACTTAAAACCTAAATACCTCTTCAAACTCTTTGTACAAGTCTATCTCTCAGCATTGCTGCAGTACAATTGTTGGGGATAACTGGAGCAAATGGTTGCTGGACATCATCTTCTTCCTCAGTTTCTACCATGAGAGGCACCCTCTCATTTATGGCCAAGTTGTGTAGCCTCATAGCACATTCAATTATTTTCGTGCATTTGTCTGGTCTATAAGGCAAGCATCCTCCAGTTTCGTGTAAGCACCTGTTGATTTATAAGTTTGAAATGTTTTAGGTTTTCACTCTTTTAGAAGAAAATTCTTTTTTTCAATACACCATTTCCTGATCTGAATTAAATTTGATATTTTGATTAAAAGGTGACGTACCTGAAACGTGCTTTAAGCACACCAAATGCCCTTTCAATAGCATTTCTAGTACGACAGTGAGCCGAATTGTATCGCTCTTCTTGTCCACTCCTCGGGTTGCTGATAGGAGTCATCAGCCACTCTTTAAGGGGATAACCCGAATCACCTATCAGCCAACCTCCATCCTGAAGGCTTTCAATCAAATTTGGCAAGGAGCTGTTTTGCAAAATGAACGCATCATGGGTTGCTCCTGGGAATTTGCAGACGGCATTTGTGAACCTGGAAATCAATTAATATTTGAAAAATAAAAACATAAGTATTACTTTGGTGTATATATAAGCGTTTAAACTTTTAATTAGCAATTCAACTTTATCTAACTTGAGAGTTTTAATATCCAAACCTTAAATCTGCGTCAACAACCCCTCGCACGTTTATGGAATGAAAACCCTTTCTGCAGACATACAGATGTTCATCATCTGTTCCCATGCCTTGTATGGGTATCTGAGTCCCGTCGATGGCACCAATCACATTTGGGAACCCAGCAATCTTGTAGAACGACGCTTTGGTACGGGAAATGTGTTCCCTCCTTGTAGGGAACTCTATGTTCTGCAAAGCTTTGCAGACAGCATCGACCACTCGATGAACAGCCAGACAACCAGATGATTTGGAGATCCCATGAATGTCTGTTGTTTCTGAGAGGTAGTCTCCTTTAGCTAGGAAACGCAAGCATGTTAGAACCTGGAATGATTTAAAGGTACTGTTGACATAACACACCTGTAGTATGTTTATAAAAGAGGGTGAGGGCAGCCTGGAAATTAGTTCAAAATCTTCGACAAGCTAAAAAAAGTAAATAAAATAAAATAAACAAAAGATAATGATAAAATGTAGTAGTGTTACCTAGTTTTAATTTTAGTTTTGTATAGTATTAAGGTATTTTGATTCACATATCATTCATTCACTCATTCATTCAATCTCTCACTCTTTGCGCTGCACTGCAATACTGTGTTGTGTGTGATTAAACCTAAACACTCCTATTTAGAATAATGGTTAAGTCAAAATATATAGAGTAAAGAAATGATTTTGGAATATTCCATTTGTATAAAGGTGTTTTTATTCTACGCTTTGATTAATCAGTATTGGTCACTGCTGACAGTGTGTACAATTGATATCGTGAATATGGTGATCGATTCGTGATATGAAATCCAGTAAATAGGACCTGCACTCAGTTCCATAAATTGGTTACTATATGTTTCTGTCATTGCTGTAAATAGTTTTATTGATATTTATTACCGTAAATATTTCTGATCATTTGGAATTATTGTTTAAATATAAATTATCAAATTATCGCTCCTTGCTGATAATATTAATAGGTGACCTACATGTAAGTAAATATATGTTTTATGTCAATGTCTGTGCGATGTTTGTGTTTGTATTGTCTTTGTTGTGTGCTTATATGTTTTATGTATGTGTTGTTCTAGTGTGATATCCTGCAATTGCCATATTCCTACAATTTATTGAAAAAGGAATCGAAACCTATAAAATCAACTTGGTGTTATTATGTCATCTGCATCAAGACCCGGTTACAATGCATGTACTAATAATTAAATGAAATAAAGACTTTTTAAAGATAAAAACATTATTTGATGCTTGGGGTGGGGGGGGGGGGGAGAGAACAGGTTCAGAATTTTTTAACCAGACATTAACACAAGTAGCGGATAAAAATGTCATATACATTTATATCCGCGGCTACCCCATTAGGCTTAACACATTTTTATAGGTCTATTCATTTAAAAAAAGTCCATGACAAAAAAGCCTCTCTCCTTTGATTTCTTTAATTCTTAAACTATGTATTAATATATTTCCTTGATCACTATTTTACTATATTATGATTAATACTTGAACTATAATATTGCTTAGTATATGTATGGAAATAATACAAACCAGAAGTGCATGCTCGTTTATTTGTAAATGTTTCACCAAAGTTATCAGATCCAAGGTACAGATGTATGTGTCAGACGTATGGTGGACTCAAAATAAACTACCCAAGTACACTTACAAGTGTATTTAGTATATTGAACGAGGTTTCAGATAACTTTGAAGTTAATAGAGAAGAGGTGTATGTAATCTACGAAATAAAATCTATTTAATCTGGAGTCAGTGTTTGCATCAGTTGTATGATTAACACATTATCTAATATTTAAAAATAAAAAAGGGACTTTTGACGACTCTAAAACATAGTTACATAGTTGGAGCTTTTATCATATTTTGGTATTTACACTTTAACAATACTGAAAATACTTTTGTGATTTAACTACCTAATAAGCTAACACCCTTTACTCACCAAAATATAAATAAAAAAAAGAGAAAAATTAAAGTCAATAATTCACTTAGTGAGTTTTAAATTTCAAAATATCACGCTCAAACATATTTTGCGTGTAAGTTGGGGGGGGGGGGATGAAATGCTTGCAATGCTAGACATTTCTTATATAAATATACCTTTGTACTACATGTGTATCATGTATGTATATTTTCTGCACTATTCATTGCCGAATTTACTAAAAAATATGAAACGTAAATCAAATTATTGAATAACAGTAATCAAATGAAAACTATATATCGATTGTCTAAATATGTTATTTTAAAATGTAAACGGCAAGTGCAAAAATAAAGAAAGTGCATAAAACATGGTAAGAAAGTTTCTATTCGAGAAGTGGTACCACCTAACTCTTTATTTTCTTTATTATCTTAATTTTATATGAAGTTAATAAAATTTACATGACAAATTGTACAATTTAACATTACGGTCAGCACCGATATTCTCAGCAACATACTTAAATCCGGACTTACGACAGGCGTAAGGTTACGCCGGGCGTGCGCTTTTTAGTGAAACGGGCCCCTGGGCCCTATCTATCAGAATTTCATAATTTACATAATTACATACTTTAACATGTCGGGGCCTTTTGGTTGACCCAACTCCGCCATCAGCCCCCGAGCTGTAAAAATAAAGCAACAATATCACAATGTCACTGAAAATGATAAATGAATGATGACTTTTTTATGTGGATAATATGCCTAAAACCGACATTTGCATAGTGGTGTCTTTATATGAATGAAAAAAGTATTCTTAACTTGGAATGTTAGTATTCTTACATAATTTGTGGTGCTGAGTATCAAATGCATCAAACTTCATACGTAATATTTGTGATCTATCCAACAATAGCCTAGTCGTCAACAAAGAAAAGCTTTCAAAAATTACAACGCAAACTAAATTAGTCGTCAAAAACGAGTTAGGTATATATCTGGTGTAGTTCTCAAAGTATGCAGAATAACTTGACGTTTCATCGAATTTAATTGTAAATGCTTGGTAAATATTCTTTGAACATATGTCCTTGACAATTTCAAAAGTTCACTTAAATGGATAAACGTCTATAATTAACAGTCAGACCAATTATTAAAGCCCGCTATAAGTGTTTGAATTTTAAGAGGGACATCCCCTCGTGACTTGAAATATAGGAATATACATGAAATCGAGGAGACCAAAAATCAGTTCATAGATTATGCATAGATATCTATAAATTTGATCAGCGTAAATATGACACAAAGTTTTTATCTTCTTTATCTATCTTTTTATCCTTATTTCCAAGCTCTTATAGTAGGAAGTTTTACGTGGTTGTACAGTTTCCCTTATTTCTAGCAGAAACACAACACAAAAATTATGCTTTAACGTTTAGTAATGTAACTTCCAGCTTCATTTAGTTAACCCAAAGTTACAAACCTGCAGTTATTAATAAGAAACGAATTTTCCGGTGATAAATATGGGCAATGTTTAAGAAAAAAAGAAGAACAATGCAATCGTGAATGAACAAATTTAGGTATGTATACACGATAAAATCATGCGTTTAAATAAAGAGATTAAGTCCCCTATCGATGAAACCACAGGGACTATTAATATTCTTCAATTTTTGCTTTTGGTCATTCTCTCTCAATTTCTTTTCAAGACTTTTTTTCGTTATGGTTCGGTGTGTTGATTTGAAACTTCCTGTGTCGCTTTATCATTAGAAACTTAAGACCATTTTGAGTTCGATAAAGATTGATCAACAGATGATGAAGAAAATTTTAAATGACTTGTTTTTACCGTTCAAAAATAAACTTCACCAAATTTTTTCGTAACCTATTTAGCACAATTGGGGATGCTGACAGTGGACATGTACTGCTTATGCATAACTCTTGGTATGTTTTGGTAGTTTAAAATTCTGTTTCTTTTTCACGTCATGGGAGAACTTTGAACTCAAATTAAGGCCAATGTTTACTTTTTTGGGGATATACTTGTAAAAATGACGTTTTAAACATTTTTCATACAGCTCTGCAAATAATTTGAGTTGAAATAAACTATCTCTATTCTGGGAGGAATTGAAAAATGTTAACAAAAATTAACTGACAATTGACAGAGAGATAAACGGACGACAGGTGATGAGCCAGATTTGTGCTGAAAATAGTTTTTAACGAATAATTATTTGAACAGCACTATTAAACAGTTAAAACATAAGATGTTATTACAAAACTGCAATAACACAACAAAACCTTAATAAGAAATGGTGATAAATTCAAACTTTTAAAGTCTACTTACAATGTGGTCTATAGCATAATATATTAACATTCAATTTGTTCATACATCGGTGCTATATTATCTAAAAGTTAACTTTTTACAAAAAATGTTTGAATATCACCTCAAAGTACATTCAGCTGACTTAATGTAATTGTTTCATCCTGTGTCTAC
Source organism: Magallana gigas (assembly GCF_963853765.1). Taxonomy (NCBI): domain Eukaryota; kingdom Metazoa; phylum Mollusca; class Bivalvia; order Ostreida; family Ostreidae; genus Magallana; species Magallana gigas. The sequence continues at coordinate 39,512,187 of NC_088855.1, read as the reverse complement.
CGCAAGCAGATGATGTATACTTCAACCCTGTTGAAGTGCATGAGGGACAGGATTGCACGCAGAAATTTTATTTCCTTGTTTCATGCTTTGCTTATCATGAAAAGTCCATTGGAATATCTTGAGAAATGTGCTTGTATATTTTATTTTGTCTTGCATGTTGGGATACAGTGGTTGGAGAGAATATTAGAGATTTGGGAACATGTATAAATTCTGCAGGAAAACTAGTGTAAGTTATTTTGTCAGCACAATATATAATAATACCTTTTAACATTTTAAATGCCTTCTAGTCTGCTTACTTTTAACTTTTCTTGCATGTGTTTAAATGGCTTTTACGTGATATATTCTCTGTACATTTTTTTAACTAAACAACCACAGTATTGTTATATATGTGCATATTATCTGATCGGGTTCGGGATCCGAACACGTGTTCAGAATAAAGTTGCCATCTTACCGCCTTGTTGTCAAGTACATAATATGGTGTCAGAAAGAGGACTAAGCCGGTCCGTCTGTAAGAAACCTCTAAAAGAGCCAGGAAACATCGATCAGTTAAGTCATCATGTCCTTTTCGTTCGATCAACCCTCCATGGACTGGTCCCACCCTGAAACCTACAGCGAATTTCTGCGGTTCAGACAACACGTGGACTTCATTTTCAAGGGACCTTTGTGTAAAGCAGACAAAAAGGACAAGACCGGATGGCTAGGTATTTGGATAGGAAAGCAAGGTCGTGAGATATATATTCGATTGGGATGACGGTGAGGAAGATGATCCCAAGAAAATATTGGACAAGTTCGATGTGTATGTCAGACCTAGAAAAAACAAGAGGGCCGCGCAATTCAAAGTCATGCAGCCTAAACAGAAAGAAGGCGAATCTTTTGATAAATTTGTCAAAGACTTACGTTTAATCCTTATGGACTGTGAGTATGCAGACACCGATGACATCTTAATTGATGCAATTATCGCAGGAGTAGCGCATAAAAAAGTATAAGAACGACTACTTGATCAAGGACAGGGCTTAAATCTTGCCAAAACTCTAGATATAGGGCGCCATTATGAAATGTCCCAATCACAACTAAAACTAATCCGAGGATCTGACGAAATACCAATTTCTAAACTTGGAGCAAAACAGACGAAGTCTGAAACAAGGAAACATGACAGTAAAATGAAGCAGAAGACTGAACAAGTAAGAAATACTTGCACACGTTGTGGATTTGATGCCAACCACAGCAAATGTTCAGCAGTCGGTACCACTTGTAACTACTGTAAGAAACCAGACCATTGGAGATCAGTCTGTGTGAAGCGTAATCGGGCTAAGATGTACTCATTGGAACCAGAAGACTTATTCAATTCGGATGACTGTGATGACGATGCCATGATAGATATTCTTTCTACCAGTGATGACAGATCAGACACTCGTAAGTCAGATAAATGGCTCGTTACACTGTATGTTCATGACAGAGCTCTAGAACTCCGCTTAGACACGGGAGCTAAATGTAACGTAATCGTCAAGTCAAAGTACATAAGAGCAGACTTGCACGGCAATGAGCAGAAGTCACAGAAAATACAGTACTGCGTTCATTCACAAACCACAAAATTTGTCCTGAATTCTGCGTTGACTTACCACTCACTAGTCATATTGGTGATACACCTATTACAACTAAGTTTGAGGTAGTAAACGTTTCGCAGGAAAACATCATAACCGAAAAGCTAAACCTCATTATGCTTGTGGATACTGTTGAATGTGATTCGGTGCAGCTAGGACAGTGTAGTGACTTCCCAGATCTAATCCGTACCACTGGAACTCTTCCAGGAGAACACAGAATTAAAATTGATGAACATGCAAAAGGTGTGATTCACCCAGTGCGCCGTCAGCCAGCATCGTTAAAGCCAAGAATTATCGAAAAGCTGAGAGAAATGGAATCAGATGGATACATTGTACCTGTTGAAGAACCTACCGAATGGGTAAGCTCGATGGTTGTGAGCATTAGGAACAACAAAGTGAGAATTTGTATTGACCCTAAAGATCTTAACGAGGTCATTAAGAGAGAACACCACCCCATGAAGACAGTAGAGGAAGTACCATTCTCTATTCCTGGTGCAGAAGTATTTTCAGTTCTTGACGCCAAATCTGGTTAAATGCAAATTAAACTTGAAAATGAATCTTCATACCATACGACTTTCAATACCCCAATTGGTCGTTTCCGTTGGCTTAGACTCCCATTTGGCATAAAGTCAGCCCCAGAAATTTACCAACGCATTATGGATCAAATGCTAGAAGAAATTGAAGGAACTTTCGCAATCATGGATGATATTCTAATTGCAGGCCGGGATCGGGAACACCATGATCACATCCTTGATGCAGTAACCAAGAGAGCGACGGAATTCAATCTGCGCCTCAACTTTGAAAAATGCAGAGTTCGCAAGACATCGATACCTTACATAGGACATATCATCAGTTCCAAAGGCATCAGTCCAGATCCTGAGAAAATTAAAGCAGTGTGCAATATGTCAGCACCCACAAACAAGGATGCTGTGCGGAGATTCTTAGGACTGGTGCAATACTTTTGCAAATTTATTCCAAATATGAGTGAAATAGACGCGCCTCTTAGACAACTTCTCAAAGCCGACATTCCATTCCAAGGGGATAAAACATACAAAAAGAGTTTCGACATACTCAAAACCGCTTGTGCGACCGCTCCAGTCCTTGGACTCTTTGATGTAAGCAAGCCAACAGAAATACAATGTGATGCCTCTAAAGATGGACTAGGAGCAATCCTCATGCAGGAAGGCCGTGTCATTGCGTACTCCTCTCGGGCGCTCACAGAAACAGAAAAACGATACGCTTGAAAAGGAAATGCTCTCAGTTGTACATGGTGCATCTAAGTTTCATTGCTACATACATGTATTTGGCAAGCCAGTCACTGTCTACAATGACAACAAACCACAAGAGCAGATTTTTAAAAAGCCAATTTTGTCCGTGCCTATGAGACTTCAGAAAATGTTATATACCTATCCCAAGTGTATACGTTCCTGCTCTAGTTCTTCTCAAGTATTGGGAAATGTAGTCATTTATCATGAACCGATAACAAGAACATATACAAGGGTGGGGTGGGTGGGGTAAAATCATGGATAAGCTGAGCCACCAATGCCATCTACCGTGCTCATCCTCAATATTCAGTATCATTGGTACAGCTCTGAGAAAGATGACGTCATCACTTTCGCGGTGACGTATTACACTTGGGATATATACCTATCCCAAGTGTATACGTTCCTGCTCTAGTTCTTCTCAAGTATTGGGAAATGTAGTCATTATCATTCCCTAGACCATCACCATTGTAACATAAGTGCCTTCACTCATCCCAATGCTCATCATCATAAAATTAATCTAAATAAAATATGTTGAGTTACAAACAGTCTGTTCTAACATACTCCTGAACTTAAAGATAAAAAACACAAGTTATTCAAATGGGATAAATTTATTGTTTAAAAAACATTATATCTATAATTTTTTTAATTTTAGATTTGACATTCTTTCAACTTATCACTGTTATAAGTTATACAGTTGTTACATATCTACAAAATGTTAGTTAACAACAAATTAACCGTCACTGCTATTTACAAAACAAACAGTCCTACAAAATCCTAATATGATGTAGATGATAATTAAAGGATCTTTCTTATTCCCTAATGTGTATTGACATTCTAAAGTCCTTATCGTTAATGAAAAGCTTTCTGTAAAATATTAAAATCCCCATATTGTTGGAACTGATCTTCCACAAAATCACATTGACCTGCACTGTCTGTTAATCTACCTGCGATATAATCAGATTCCACTAAAGCTGGCAATCTACTATAATATTCTGCTGTTCCCTCTCCATACCATCCCACATGGTTCATCATTTGTCCTACATTGGTAACCGAACCAGATAAAGCCTGAGTCACAGCACACCTGGCTCGAAAACTATGAGGAGTCTCACCCTCATATATTCCTACCAAAGTAAGATACCGAATTAGTCTTTCATACATTACTGAATATGTCACTCTATCACCTATGACTCTACCATTCTTTAAAACAACTCGAAAAAGAAAACCATTTGCAAGATCCACACCCATTCTTTTACAACCTTGAACATATGTGTGCAAACCAATTACTGGACAAACAGTCTTGTCTCTGCATTTCTTAATAACAAAAACATGACATTTATGTTTATTTCCTCTTAAAGTTTTCCCAAATGTCTGTTTTATTACTAAACCAGAATTGTCATCCAATCTCTTTACCTCCTGTCCTACAAGCATTGCCAAGTCATCATTTGCCCTATTTCCCCCAAAGAACTGTAATTTCATCCAAGCCTGATCTCTAAGGAGCACATATCTTTTCTTCAATGAAATATCAACCCTACCCAATTCATTATCTATATACGAGGCAATTCTTTTTTATTTTACCCAGAAAAATTGGCTTTGCCTGCTTAGGAACTACATGTGCTGCCGCTTGTTCCTCTTGAATGAGTTTCACATACTGTTTGATGCAATGTGCCGCTGCAGGGTTACCTGTATCACTTCTCTCATCCCAGAATTTACCACCACCACTTTCGTAAAAGATCTCCGACAAATTTTGTACCATGACCGATACTGTCCGAGCTGCTAATCGTCTTGGGCATTCACAACTTCCTAATTCTTTAGTACCCAAAAATGTACAATTTATTTTATGAACTGGTGTTTTACCAAAATCATCCTTCTATACCAGAAAATGCTTTAGATCATTAGGGGTACAATTAGATATTGTGCAATCTTTCCTCAATAGTGGAAGAAAGAAAATCAGAGAATTTTTCATAGTATCTTTTCTCTTGGATAAAGATGATGAAGATTTGTCATTCAATTCCTTAATCCTCTTGTCAATCTTAACCAGATCCAAGCTTTCTCCCTACAAAAATGAAAAACAAACAGCTTAGGTAAACAATAGCCTGAATGCAACTAGTGGCCATTTCAGACCCTTCTTATCAGTAATGAAACCTTTTCTAGAAGGAACCCTTATTACTGACTTATATCCCCGGGCCCCTAACTCTAAACTCTGGATTACATGCTTTTGAACAAGAGGCCACCGAACAGGTACAGGCTTGATCAATGGCAGGACACGGGTGCACAGACCAACTTTCTGTTCCTTTAAAAATAAGAGTACCGGATGTATAAGGGCAAAAGGGGGATAAACATATGCATTAACCACCACTGACAAATCCTGAGCAAACAAATTTACACCAGATGAATATGAGGTAGGATATAGGGTAAAATGTGGTAGTGCTGTACCTCCTGAAGATTTCATCACATTAGAATCAATGGCCATTGAATGAGGTCCAAATTGCCTTTCAACACACTGCCATGAACCAATATTCAAACATGCATCACTGTAACTAAGACTACGTGAAGGTGAATCTGCCTCATTCAAATCTGAGGATACATATTGCATGTGCAGATCACAACTACAAGAAGTCACCAACTGAAATATCTGTTTTGTTATGTTGTTCAAAGTTCTATCCCGTCCTCCTTGATTGTTCCAAACACTCAGAACAGCAACATTATCTACCAGTAAGTCAACCCTTGAATCTCTTCCTCTATTGACTTCAAGACCTGAAGGACTGCCTCAGCTTCCTTCAAATGAATAGGTCTACTGTCGTTTGTCTCCCAAAAATCTCTAAGTTTAACCTTTTCCCCTTGAAAACAAACTACTGCCCCATACTTGTAGCCAGAAGCATCTGTTGAAATATTTACTTGCTTATGACTCTCCGACCTCCACTTTGCGTAACCCTTCCACGAGTCCAAGAAACGCCAGTATTTCAACTCTTCCCGCAATTCATCACCTATGACAATATGTTTTGAATTTTTAACTCCACATGAAATTGCATTATTAACTTCCCTGCAGTACAATTTAGCTCCTGGAATTGCAAGACCCATCGAAACACACTTGCCTGCAAAACGCTGCAAAGTTCGAATAGAAACCTCCCTGCCTGCCAAAAGTGACTCTCTTAACTCTCTAAACTTAAACTTTTTATCCTCTGGCAAAATATAAGCTAACTTTACTGAATCCACCAAAAATCCAAGGAACCGCACACATTGCTGGGGTTCCAGGCATGATATTTCAAGTGATATTGTGTAACCTAAACGGGTTAAAATTTGAAGTAGAGCATTATCACCCTAAAACAATGTTCGTTTGCTTCTAAGTCAGTAGTGTCCTCTGATGGGTTAGCTATCATCAAACGGTCATCAATATACTGAGTTGTTATTACATTCAATTTTCTAAGATAAGATGTAATTGTCATTCCAACAGTTTGATATATGGCGAGGCCTTCCATCCAAAAGGCAAAACTGTGTAAACCATGATAAATCCACCAAATTCAATCCCATTCTCGGACAAAGCAATGTGTTCATAGCCTGTCTTTTCATCACATGTTGCCATCCATGCCTCTGAATCTATCAACCTATGAACATCATTTAAAGTTTCAAGACGAAACGGAGAATCTTTTATCCACAAATTTAAGTACCTTCAATCCAAACATAACCGTGGTTTAGATGGCTCTACTAACAAAGGCATCACAACCCTAGGCATGTCACATTCACCAATCTTCCCCAGCACTCTTATGGCTCCTGACCTGATTTTCTCATATAAATCTGGCCTACAAACTCCTTGTGATCCCTACAACTAATACTATTTTCTAAGAAAATGCTTGAAGGTTCATCATTGTCATAAGAAAGACCTTTAAAGTTTCCTTTGAAATGTGAAAAGAATTCCTTAACATCTACACCTTGTGTAAGCCACCTACTTATTCTAAACTGAATATCTTCATCTACTACTCCCTTATTCAAAACTACATTCCAATGATCCATATTATGATGTATCTGACCTGACTTATATAATTTTGGGTCACGCAAAGGTAAATTTTTAATGTCAAAATCAACCCCTTGAAGGACAGACTCAGCTGTAGGATGTTTGGTTACAAAATGAGGGAGTCCCACCTCCCAATGTCACCCATGATGAATTCTGTCTTAGTTCTACACGAGTTGGATCAAAATCAAGGCCTCTCTCCCATTCTGGTATTCTATAATATTTATTTCCCTGTAAATATAAAGTTATGGTTAAACTATCAAGAGTCCAACATGGGAGACATACAGTACCGTCAACGCGGATCCCGTATTTTCCGCGCACCCCCGCGGTCCAAATTGCAACGCGGTTTAAACACCTGTCTCGGGTAAAAACCGCGTGCCCCCGCGGTTCAATCACCCATAATGACAACACCCCCGCGGTTTGAACGATCGATTACAGGTGTTAAAAGGTATCGAAAAGGAACACGAGTTATCTCCCTTGATTAAAAAAATATAACATGCATTAAACTTAAATATAAGTTAACAAATGCATAAAGATAATCATGATCCTTTTATAGAAAATCACATATTTTGAAGGTAAATATTTTTTTTTTTTGATATTTGCTGTTTATTTGGTAATATTTGAATTCTAATCATTTAAAGCTGTTATCTGTACAATCCAAGGTAAAATGAGCCATGCCCGCAGGTGGTTGAAAAATCATGCTTTACTAACTTATTGATATATCGTGTACGATTAAATTAGATTTTAAAATCTAAGAAAAGAAAATGTAAAATAAATAAGACTTACTTACTTAAATTAAACATTTTACTTTATAAATATTCAGGTATGTATATTTTTATTTTCAATACCATTTTATCCTATGAAACCGTTAAAAATTCATTCAAAATTTAAAAGTGGCTTAATCGCTCATATTACGGAAAATCACGACTTTATAATTGCTGTAGCAAGCGTCATTGTTTTGATAAAAATTTTATAATTTGTTCGGAAAATTGATTTCAACCAGCACTGTAGACCGACTAGTTGTAGCCTTATAAAAACAATTGCTCACAATTAAATGTTCAAAGAAAAATCAGTTCTCCTAATTAAAACACAAAGGTACTCATAATTAAAATTGTATGATTCTTCACATCGCACGGGTTTTATTCAGTTTTAAACTAAGTGTTGCCCTGAAAAGATACAGTGTACATACACGTATATTCTGTGATTTTCATAAAACAATGGCTAGGCGTTCTGGTGTGCCTGAAGATAGATGAGGTTGTTACATCACAAAACAGCATGGGAAGTTGTACATGTTATTAAATGCATACATCTCGATTTACTTTTAAAAAAATTCAAGTGCCAACTATTTTTGTACACATTTCCTTCATTGTGTATATTAATTATAAGTCGCGATCATTTCCAGTGTATAGTGATTAACAAACCTCGGGTAGAAAGCCACATGCTCTAGGGGTTTTCACACCTATTCAAGACAAAAGAAAATCTCCATATTGCGTACGGCTTCGTCTAACCGTACACCTATCTTGCAGAGGAGGCTTCTTGATTGAGTGTCGCCGATCTTGATTTTATCTACGATCTTTATGTGTGTGTGTGTGTGTGTGTGTGTGAGAGAGAGAGAGAGAGAGACAGAGAGAGAGACAGAGAGTTAGGGTAATGCTCTTTAGCCCCCACCCCCACCCCACGACGCCACTGTATTCAATTGAAATATACTAATATAAAAATTTTCGAAGTTTAGTATTCATAAAAGACATTGTGATTGAATCCAATATGCAGTTTCAGTCTGAGTCCACGTGCTTCACCTGTCAATCAAATCAGCCCGCGAGATGCATCACGTGCTTCTTCCTTGATGAAGGAAAACAGTTTCGTTCTATTAGTCTTCGGGTAAAGGAAAAAAAGAAGTTTGTCTAACAATAAAGTATTTAACACTGTTTATGATGTTTAATTTAATGCTTGACACTGTGTTTGTGAAGTTTAGTTCGTATACAACGTTATTTAAAAAGAAAACTAATTCTCTCTCTCTCTCTTTCTCTCTCTCTCTCTCTCGCTCTCTCTCTCTCTCTTCGGGGGAAGAGACATGATAAACACCTTTTACAGTTTAAGAAGGCAGTAAAATGAAACAATTATTTATTGTTACTGTTAAATAAATTGTTTGATATACGGGTAGAATTCCTATGTGTCACTTGTTGCAAGGAATATCCACCTGCCCCATACCCGTGTATTCTGTGCGTTCAAGCGAAGAGTGATTTCCTGTCAGTGCGATGGTTTCACACCTTTGTGTAAAACAATTGGGAAAAATACAGTTAAATTTGACAGTCATTAAACGTTGGAAAGGGAGTACAAAAAACGTTATAATTCGCTACGGATACGACATATGTGTAGTAGCTTAATATTCAACACACATAAAATGATATCAATATCTTTTTATATTTTAAGGGTAAAGTAAAATTTTCATATTTTGCCGTTGATCGTATGGTATACGTACACCGCGTAGCGTGTGCTTGTCACGGACTAGGTTAATTGTCTTGAGTATTGACAGTCTCTCTCTCTCTCTCTCTCTCTCTCTCTCTCTCTCTCTCTCTCTTGTAATTACTGTTAGTAAAATTGTTTGAAAAACAAATGAAATTCCTGATGGTCACTCGTTACACGGATTATCCACCTGTCTCATATGTACATGTACCAGTGTATTCTGTGCATTCAAGCGTAGAGTGATTTCCCGTCAATGCGATGGTTTCACACCTTTGTGTTAAACAATTGGGACTAAAGTCAAGTACAATTTACATGTACTTTCCCAGTCATTAAAACGTTGAAGAGGTGGAGGGGGCGGTTACGAAAAACGGTATTCGCAGCTGATACTAAATGTACATTTGTGTTGTAGCTTCATGTTGAACTCACATAAAATTATGTCAATATAATTTAGTATTTTAAGGGTTGAGTAAAATTTTCATATCATGCCGTTGACTGTAGGTAAACGTTCTCCGTGTAGCATGTGCCTGTCACGGACTAGATTAATTGTCTTGAGCATCGAGAGAGTGCCGTAAAACGAGCTACAAACTTATATGGATTAAAACGTTTTTGTAGTCGGAAATGTTTAAAATCATTAAAAAATCGAAAAATAATGTTTTATAGTTCTAACCCTCTCCGTCATGTAGATTACATTATAAAAATGACTAAATATTTTTGAAATAATAGGTATATCAACAGTTACATGAAAATTATTACGGGTGCAGATGATTCTTTAATTAAAATATCTCTAAAATAATCGAGAAGGAGTTTTGAAAACCTGCATTTAAAATACGTAATCATTTTAATATGTGAAATGAAAACAATGCATCAGACATGGCCAGTATAGAATGACTCTCAGTGTTAGGTGGCCGTCTTATTGTCTAATAGCATACAGGTAAAAATCTCCGATCACCTTGTACAACGGTAGGTCACACCGCCGCGGTTTAAACAACTATCACCGTGAAAACTAGAGACGAGCTCGTTGCAAGCAACGATTAGGTTTTCCGTCGTAGCTGCGTCAACACCGTGACGTATTACAAAAAATTGATAGCTGACCATCGTACAATATTAGATGTGTAAACACTGAGAAACAAAGTATTATATTTCTGTGACCGTGTAGATTTTACGGTGATAGAGAATTCGTCTGGATCTGCATCGGTCGTGTGCAGTACGAACCGGGTGAGGGAATGTTGGCGTAAAGTGTATAAGGTAAAAGGTTGGGGCGCGCTGTGGGCCGTAAGCTAAAACGAAGGGTAGGTTTGCCGTATTCCCGAAGGTCCACCAGTATACAGTTCCAGAGAAATAAACAGGCAATTGATGCAGGATTCCACATTATTAGACGAGACTCAACGATGGCAACATTATAACAATTTAACAGACAGACATGTTACAAACAAGTCGGATATGGCCAGAAGTGGCCTCCGGACTCAAGACTCTGGGAGAGTCGGACGTGGCCGGGGCTGGCCGCCGTATTCCAGACTGCGCATTGATAATTGTACATAACTATTTATAAGAATCTTAACAATGAGAATAAATTGCAATTAACAGGTAATGATATAAGTAAGCTGAGTGAAAGGTTCACAGATATAAAATAATTAAATAAACTCAATGAGTCTTTGATGTCCAAGAAATGAAAATCTGATAATTGCACAATGTTGTTTTAAGAGATTAACAGTCCTTGAGACATGCATGACACTCTGTCTCTATAAAGTCTGATAAGTGTCAATCACTAAATAAAAAAAGTAACTATGTAAGAAATAAACTGTGAGAAAAAATTACGAAACAGATGTTGAATTTTACAAGTAAAGTAAAAAAAAAATTATAATTGAATAGTGCATTTTGCACGATGATACTACATGTTTATAAGCAAATACAGATCTTAACACGTTGTCTCTAGTTTGATTCGCCGCATTTAATTCACAGAGTGGGACTGTGGTTATGCCCGGTACGATGGTAAAAAGACCACTGGCAAACGTTTTACACGCATTTTTATCAAACGCAAGCGCCAATGAATCTATTAGTATATATGCGGAGATCCTGGAAATTTTACAAGGGGTTTTGAAGAATAATTTTGTATTTCGAGGAGGGGGAACATGCGCGGATCAGAAAATTTTTCCGGGGTGGGGGTTGAAAAGTCAGACAGTTATTTGAGTTTGCCAAGGGATGTCCGAGGCATATTTGGTAAGTTTATAATGTACACGTAGTTGAAAGAAATTTCGCGGGGGGGGGGGGGGTCTGGAACCCTTCCCCTTCTAGATCCGCGCACGCAGAAGACCGATGCCGGTAATTTTACTGTAATTTTAACCATTTTTATTTAATTATTCATGTTTATAATTATCAGAAAACCAATATTACCTTTCAAAGCAGTTAAAACTTAAAACTTAAGATACGAACCATTTAGTCTTGGTGAGTATTGCGTCCGCGTACGAAAATAATGGCAATTTTCAAGAAATTCGGATGGACGATCTGTGTCCTAGGTCGTCCATCCGATTCTTTTTCTGATTAAAAGCTACAGACCTGCAGTTAGAGATTTTCAAACTCTTATTGATTATGTCAATTTGTTTGTCTCAAAGAATCATTTTTTAAATCAATAAAGTTTTACCTTAAAAAAAAGAAAGAAATCGGGCACAATTTTCAATGTTAGCATTTTACAATTTTATGGTCTAATAAAATTTCAAGAACAAACCCTTCATCGCTTTATCCGAAATATTGCATGAAAAAAATTTACATCGCATTTTTTAAATTACAAAAGGATATTCAAAATGAACTTGGATTAACCGCTAACAAGCAGGCATAAAGAGAGACTGAGAACCAATTTCTTCTCTTTTTTTTCTTACATCAAATGAAATTCAAAAATAAATCAAAATATATATTTTTTCTTTGTATGCGTTAATGAAAAAGTAGATCAGCAAGGGGTTCTTTTTCGTGCAAGCACCTACTTAACAGATTGTTACACGGGTCTACAACGATGACAAATATCGAAAAGGCAATATTGTGGGTGAAGGATGAATGTGTAGTTTGTTTTTTAAGTTTATTTTTGATGTAATTATATTTATCTGGATCGGTTATGTTTGTTAGTTTGTTTTGATTATTAAAGAGGGGAATAAAGAAATGAGTAATTTCCAAGCACCTAGCATCGTTTTTGAAAGGGGGGGGGGGCAAACTCATCCAACAAATCTTGACAAGCAACAAAAGAAAAAAAAATGAATTTTCAAAATTTTCAAAATTTCACTTATAATTTTCATGATTTTCATACCATTTTTTTTTACATGCTCCCAAAATGGGGGGGGGGGGGGCAACTCCATGATAATTCAATTTTTTTTATGTAAATTTTATAAAAATAGTTGCTTCGAGAAAAAGTGGGGAGAGGACATCTTTATGTCATATAACATGTGAAACTGATTTCATTCCACCCACAAGCTTGAAATAAAGAAATAATTTTAATGAAAACAATATAAATAGACGTTATAAATCCCATATCAAACGCCATATAACCACTTGATTCTGCGCGTCTTTTTAATGAATTTATAAACAGCGGCAAATTCTAAAATGTATTTTTAAAGGTAATGTTAGCTGCAAGTCTGTAGACCTTGTATGAAAAATTTCGGATGGTAGTCAATTTTTCCGGGATACAGACAGAGCGGTACATATATGCAGCTAAGGTAACTAAGAATGATCCCAATAAAATACTTTGTTGAGTAATGCAAGCTTTTAAGAAAGCAATACTTATATTTGTTTAAAATATAACACCCAAATACTTCGTCTTACATTCGCTATTTGTAGAACAAGCAGAACCAGTATCAGTCTGACCGGCCTCATCATATATATTGTTGGAATTTTATTGTCCTAGCATTGCAATGCTCTGCATGTACACAATTTCTTTTGAAATTTAAACACTTAAGGTTCTCCGATCCTCAGGTACCAATAATTGAAAGTGTAAATTTTAAAGCAAACGACATTTTACTGTCTCATACTAATGATTATAATAATAAATGATGCATTTATATGTATTGTTTCCATGCGTTTTTCAAAAATAATGCATTATCACCCATATAGATTTATATAAGGAAAAAGAGGTGACTTTAAGGTTTTGCTAATTTGTATTCAGTAGAGTATGATTACACTTGATTGCTGAACATAAAAAGATTCAGTAGATATGTATATGTAAAATAAATAAATTAAAATGTGCTGTATCCAGTATTATAATCATGGAAATGAAAAAAAAATATCTTTACAACATGTATGAGAAAGAGTTATGTAATGTTCCTGCGCTTTGTTTCTCTTGGTTTTCCGTGACAACATTCACTCAGTACACTTTGTACACCATCAAAGCCTCTTCTTTGGTACGCTAACTGCAAATAATGCATTGAAGAGCCAGGGAGAGACATCCTTTTCACCATGCTCTCAGAGACTGTTTTGTTTGTTAGCAAGGGCATCAAAGTTGGCAAGTTAGATTTAGTCTTCCATCTGAAGTACAACTTGCATAATATAATCCTACTGAAAGAATAGTTCAAAATATAGGAATATGTACTGTGATGTTCGACACGTTTCTGTAGATATGTACAGTCTTCAACTGCATCATGTGCCTCGAATGTACAGCCTGCATGATTCTTCAACATAGGCAGAGTATCACAGACTCCAATAATGCAGTCTTGCAGTGGTATATTAGAGCATTTTCTAATTACTCTGCATAGAACAACACTATCGAATGTCTGCAGTTATGAGCAAATAGTATTGGTTTATGTATACCAATGTTGTGTCTCTTCCCTGTTGGTACAATAGTCAACTCCTTGCGGCATGTACACTCTATGTACAATAAGATCGCAAGACCATACTGTTTTTCTTTTACACACTTTGGTAAATTTAGTGGTGTAAGGCACACAACACATCCTCGCTCTAGATGATCAACCAAAACTGAAAACTCTACGTTCCTTCGCCGATCAAAAATATTAGTATATGTAGATCGAGAAAGTTCTTCACTATCATTACTACTCCAACTCCAAACCAGAATTTACATCATCATGTCTGAGTTTCATTATTGTTCACATCAATGCTGTTATTAATGTCACAGCCAGTGGAAAAACTAATGAACCCTTTTTTGAACCGACCTTTCTTGTCTCTAGCTCGTTGACAATTGGATTGTTTACTAGTAACATATTCTCCTTCTTTGACAAAAGATTTCCAAAAAATATAAAAATGCCGGACTTCATGGTACGAATAAATTATTTCCGAATATAAGAACGAGTTGTCTCGCTTTGCTGAGGATCGGAGATCGTTAAAGTGTTCATCTATATGGCTACACATAACGTACACACGTGATTCAAAATAACCCAGACGGAAAACGGTAAAGTCATTGAGTCTACGTTTTATAGAACTTGTAAGAAAACACAATGCGCGTCTGAATGTTTGTTGATATGTCAATCTATCAATATACAGTTTGTTAATTATTTTCGATTGCTAAGGCTACAGCGTATTTGATGAACATTGAACAACATTTTTTCCATGCCACTTTTTTCCATGGAAGATAGCGAATACAAGTATGAAGCATTTATAAAATTTATTTAATTACCTCTTTAGAATTGTGTATGTAATAAATAATTTATAAGTTGCTGCTGAAGGTTGTTTGGTATTTTCGTTTGTAGATGCTTTGCAAGTAAAAAACCTGAAACGCGGGGCAAGTCATAATTAATATCCCTAATAACCGTAACTTAAAACTAGCGGCTTTGGATTCAAATATTATCGTATACGAATATTAAGTTCACTTTTTAAAATCATCTCCAGGATGATATTTATATTATATCCATCGCAAATCAGTATTTTTTTTTTTGCTTTAAAAGAATTGTTCTATCGGGAGCAATCCCGCGTTCTTTTAAATTGTCATGTCAGTAATACACATTGCGCTTTATATGACGGCCGTGTATACGTATTGTAGAAAAGTTGAGTTAAATTACCATGCATTGGAACCATTTTATTAACACATTTCCCAGTACTGAAACAATTCAAAATGTCTCTGTTACAGTAACACAGTGGGGCGTTAATAGTGTACGTCCAGCTCTACAAGCACATGCACTGTCGTCTAGGCGACGGCCTGAATACAGCTAGCGACTCTCCTATCGATCGGTTACCTGAGTCTCGTAATGCATCTAAATATAGACAGGGGCACAGTTATGAAACAAACAACAAAAATAAGGTCAAAGAGGTTTATCTATATGAAATGAAAATGTACATGTGTATAAAAACATTTGGGAATTTTATGTGGAATTATTTTTGCGCGTTACATTAACATTAGTTAGTGCATTACAAGAAGCCCTTTCATAACCTCATAAACGTGCGCACCCCCACAAAAATGGACCGAACTGACAACAATTGTTTCTGCAAATATTGACTATAAATTACGAAAACATTAAATTGAATACTACAGAAGGATTCAAAATTAATTTCTTTACAACTTTGCTTCAATAATGCATTAGAAATATTTATTCCTTTTTAAGTTATTGACAAGAAACTTTGGACGCCTCTAACTCCCTAATTATAAGGGCCAGCCCTTTTTTCGGTATACCGAATGAAAGGTCTGGGCAAGACCAAAAACTTTTAAAATACATGTTATAACAAATTTTTATCAGGTAGAAAACTAACACGGAAAATACGCGAATTTTTTTGATTTTTTTTCTTACCTTTGTTTCGACATCTATACCACCCCTTTTATTTGCATTTAAATAATAAATAAAATATATCTCGCACAAATTCAATGTATTAGCTTCCAAACCAGCCCATCTTTGAGACTCTGCCAGTCATCGATAAAGCTAAACCCCCTGGACAAAAGAAGTCGTTAAATTTTACTAAAAGGGGAATAACTAAAAACCGGATAGGGATTTTCCTCAACTAAAATATGCAACGACAACATCACGCGGCATGTTATCAGTCCTGAAAATTTCAAAACAATCGGTGAACAAACGAGCGAGATATTAAGGATCAAAGTTGGCGTCTAGAAGAAAAAAAAATAACTAGAGCAAAGCTCGTTGCAAAGCAACGAGTGGGTCTTCCGTTAATGTCGGAAGTAAAGCTGGAAGTTCCTGTAAGAAGCACATCTCTTAAACCAATAACAAGAGTAACTAGAATAAAAAGCTGAAAAAATCGAATTATTCCTGGTACGACTTAACAAAATACGAATGATTTTAAGAACGACTTAACAGAAACCTTTCTGATTTCAAGAGCGACTTAACAAAAAAAATCCGAATGTGTCCAAGTACGACTTAACAATTATTTTTGGTACGAGTTAATATTACTTTGAACATTACGCTAATTTTTAAACCAAGGACGCGGAATCAAAATTTCCGGAAAAATCAATTTTTAAACCCCGATATCTCTGTAATGCATCGTCCGATTTTAAAACGGCTTTCAGTGTTAGATTCAGCTTAATAAGCTCTACAAAACACATATACATTTTTTTTTAAATCAGAAAATTCATTTTTTCGAAAAATTTGTTTTACTTCCGGTTTCGACCGGAAGTGATAGATTTTCATTTCGAGCCTTATTACAGAGGGAAATCGATCAAATCATAACCATTCAAAATTTCAAGCCGGTATCTTTAAGCGTTTTTGAGAAAAGTCCGGGACAAAATGACTTTTTGAAATTTTTAAAAATGACGTCACGTCAAAATGGAGGTGAAAAACTTTAACATTTTTGAGGGACTTGCAAAAATCTCTGAAAATTTCATCAAAATCAGTTAAAAACCTTTTGAGTTATGAGGCAAAAAAGGAGTCAGAAGAAAAGAAAAAGAATAATAACTAGAGCAAAGCTCGTTGCAAAGCAACGAGTGGGTCTTCCGTTAATGTCGGAAGTAAAGCTGGAAGTTCCTGTAAGAAGCAGAGCTCTTGAACCAATAACAAGTGTAACAAAAATAAAAATATGAAAAAATCGAATAATTCCTGGTACGAGTTAACAAAATCCGAATGATTTTAAGTACGACTTAACGAAACCCTTCCTGATTTCAAGAACGACTTAACAAAAAAAAATCCGAATATGTTCAAGTACGACTTACAATTATTTTTGGTACGAGTTAACTTTACTTTGATGATTACGCTATTTTTTAAACCAAGGACGCGGAATCAAAATTTCCGGAAAAATCAATTTTAAAACCCCGATATCTCTTTAATGCATTGTCCGATTTAAAAAACGGATTTCAGTGTTAGATTCAGTTTGATAAGCTCTATGAAACACATATTCATTTTTGATTTGATCCGAAAATTCATTTTTTCGAAAAATTAGTTTCACTTCCGGTTTCGACCGGAAGTGACGGTTTTTTTTTAATTCCAGCCTTATTGTACATGTAAATTGCCAAATTCATAACCACAGAATATTTCAAGACTCTATCTTAAAGCGTTTTTGAGAAATGTCGCGGACAAAATGACTTTTTTTAAAGTTTAAAAATGACGTTACGTCAAAACGGAAGTGACGTTGTTATGGAAACTTTAACATCTTTGAGGCATTCTAATTGCACATAATCTCTGATAGTTTTCTTTAAATAAGTTGAAAACTTTTTGAGTTATGAAGTCGAAAAGGAGTCAGAAAAAAAAGAAAAAGAAAAAAAACTAGAGCAAAGCTCGTTGCAAAGCAACGAGTGGGTCTTCCGTTAATGTCGGAAGTAAAGCTGGAAGTTCCTGTCAGAAGCAGAGCTCTTAAACCAATAACAAGAGTAACTAAACTAAAAAGATGGAAAAAATCGAATTATTCCTGGTATGACTTAACAAAACCCGAATGATTTTAAGTACGAATTAACAAAAACCAATTTGAAATCAAGAACGACTTAACAAAAAAAATCCGAATGTGTTTAAGTACAACTTAACAATTATTTTTGGTACGAGTTAACTTAACTATAAACATTACGCTATTTTTTAAACCAAGGAGGTGGAATCAAAATTTCCGGAAAAATCAATTTTTAAACCCCGATATCTCTGTAATGCATCGTCCGATTTAAAAACGGCTTTCAGTGTTAGATTCAGCTTATTAAGCTCTACATAACACATATTCATTGTTGATTTGATCAGAAAATTTATTTTTTCGAAAAATTTGTTTCACTTCCGGTTTCGACCGGAAGTGACAGATTTTCATTTCGAGCCTTATTACAGAGGTAAATCGACCAAATCATAACCATTGAAAATTTCAAGCCTCTATCTTAAAGCGTTTTTGAGAAAAGTCCGGGACAAAATGACTTTTTAAAATTTTTAAAAATGACGTCACGTCAAAACGAGAGTGACGTTCTCTTTAAAATTTTAATACATTTGAGGGACGCCAATCTGCAAAAATCTCTGGAAATTTCATAAAAATCGGTTAAAAACCTTTTGAGTTATGAAGCAAAAAAGGAGTCAGAAGAAAAGAAAAAGAATAATAACTAGAGCAAAGCTCGTTGCAAAGCAACGAGTGGGTCTTCCGGTGGTGTCGAAAGTAAAGATAGAAGTTCCTGTAAGAAGCAGAGTACAAACCAACTACAAAGAAAATAAAAAAGATATTTTTTAAAAATCGAATAATTCTTAGTACGACTTAACAATGTTTGAATGATTTCAAGAACGAATTAACAAATACCTTTACAATTTCTAGAACGACTTAATAAAAAAAAAGTCCCGAATGTCTTCAAGTACGAATTAACAATTTCCGAATTATTTTAGGTACGAGTTAATTTAACTTCAAACATAACACTATTTTCTTAACCAAGAATGTGGAATCACAATTTCCGGAAAACTCAATTTTGAAATCCCAATATTTTTGTAATGCATCGTCCGATTTAAAACGGATTTCAGTTTTAAATTAAGCTTAATAAAAGCTCCTTTGTTGCTTTATGATTTAACTCAAATTATTGGTCAGAAGAGAGTTATTATAAAAAGACCTTATATCCCTTCTGGCCCCTAATTTGAGGGGTCAGCCCCTTTTTCTTGATATTAAATAAAAGGTCTCGCTAATATAAGCATATTTTGTTCTACAAATGTTCACGAATGGTTAACCGTTATCGATATATCTAAACAACTGTATTTTAGGGGCCGACCCTTTAACTCTTTACCGGGGCCACTAACAACAAAATTTATGGTATCATATTGTTCAGAACATTATTTTGTACAACTTTTGTTCTACATTGCTTTTAAAAAAAGTTCTCCTTTTTCAGATATTAATGATCAAAGTTTTGAATTCTGGCCCCTTGAAACCCCTAATTCCGTAATATATGACTTAGGTATGATACTGTATAGATAAACAGTTGTACAATGAACATTTTTGCTTCTATAATTAATAACAAATTATTGTTCAGTAAAGAGTTCTTGTAAGAAGATTTAAGACCCCTCTTGACCCCTTATTGGAGGGGCCAGCCCCTTTTTCTTGATATCAAATGAAAGGTCTTGCAAATATAAACATATTTTGTTCAACAAGTGTTCACGAAATGTTAACCGTTCTAAGGATATCTTTACAAATGTGTTTTAGGGGCCGGTCCTTTATCTCCTAAATGGGGTCATGAACAGCAAAATTTAAGGTGGCATATTGTACAGAACATTATTTTACGCAACTTTTGTTCTACAATGCTTTTCAAAATATTTCTCCTTTTTCATATATTAATGATCGAAATTTTGAATTTCTGGCCCCTTGAAACCCCTAATTACGTAACATATGACTTAAGTATGGTACTGCATAGATAAACAGCCCAACAATGAACATTTTTGCTTCTATAATTAATAACAAATTATTATTCAGTAAAGAGTTATTGTAAGAAGACTTTACAGCCCACTTGGCCCCTAATTGGAGGGGCCAGCCCCTTTTTCTTGATATTAAACGAAAGCCCGTGTCATTTGAAACATCTTTTGCATTACATGTTTTAATAAAATATTTATACATCAAAAGATATCACAGAAAATGTGCAAAAATTTTGTGAAAAAATTTGGTGCCAATTTTCAGGTTCAGGCGAGCTTTGAGGCCTAAAGCATTTTTCATCATTGGAAGCATGGGGGTACATCTACATACATTCATCTACAATCCCTGAAAATTTCAAGATTCTATCTTGATTAGTTTCGGAGGAGATGCGTGGACAAAATGACCCTTAAATATTTACAAAATCCTCAATATCTGAAACCGGAAGTGACGTCATCATTTGAAAATTTTACTTAATGTAGCGCCGATCATGCTTTATGCGTCCTGAAAATTTTGTGCGAATCGGTTGGATAGTTTTTTGAGAAATTGCGCTTCAAAAAAGTGAGAAAAAGAAAAAAAAAGAATAACTAGAGTAAAGCTCGTTGCAAAGCAACGAGTGGGTCTTCCATTAATGTGGGAAGTAAAGCTGGAAGTTCCTGTGAGAAGCAGAGCTCTTAAACCAATAACAAGAGTAACGATAAGAAAAAGATGAAAAAATCGAATTATTCCTGGTACGACTTAACAAAATCCGAATGATTTTAAGTACGAATTAACAAAAACCTTTCTGATTTCAAGAACGACTTAACAAAAACAAATCCGAATGTGTTCAAGTACAACTTCACAATTATTTTTGGTATGAGTTAATTTTACTTTGAATATAACGCTATTTTCTCAACCAAGAACGTGGAAACAAAATTTCCGGAAAACTCAGTTTTTAAATCTTAATATTTTTGTAATGCATCGTCCGATTTTTAAAACGGATTTCAGTTTTAAATTAAGCATAAAAAAGCTTCTTTGTTGCTTTATGATTAATATCAAATTATTAGTGAGAAAAGAGTTAGTATAAAAAGACTTAATAGCCCTTCTGGCCCCTATTTTGAGGGGTCAGCCCCTTTTTCTTGATATCAAATAAAAGGTCTCGCTAATTCAAACATTTTGTTCTACAAGTGTTCACAAATTGTAAAACGTTATCGAGATATCTAAACAACTGTGTTTTAGGGGCTGACCCTTAAATCCCTTATCGGGGCCACTAACATTTTTGGTATCATTTTGTTAAGAACATTATTTTGAACAACTTTTGCTCTACATTGCTTTTTCAAAATATTTCTCCTTTTTCAGATATTAATGATCAAAGTTTTGAACTTTGGCCCCTTGAAACCCCTAATTACGTAACATATGACTTAGGTATAATACTGTATAGATAAACAGCTGTACAATGTGCATTTTTGCTTCTATAAATTATAACAAAATATTTTTCAGTAAAGAGTTATTACAAAAAACCTTTAGAGCCCCCTTGGCCCTTAATATGAGGGGCCAGTCCCTTTTTCTTGATATCAAATTAAAGGTCTTGCAAATATAAACATATTTTGTTCTACGAGTGTTCAGGAATTGTTAACCTTTCTCAAGATATCTGTATAAATGTGTTTTAGGGGCCGACCCTTAAACTCCTTACCGGGGCCACCAACAACAAAATTTTAGTTTTCGTATTGTTGAGAACATTATTTTAAACAAATTTTGTTCTACAGTGCTATTCAAAATATTTCTCATTTTTCTGATATTAATGATCAAATTTTTCAACTTCTGGCCCCTTGAAACCCCTAATTACGTAACATATGACTTAGAGGTATGGTACTGAATAGATAAACAGCTGTACAGTGAACATTTTTGCTTCTATAATTAATAACAAAATATTGTTCAGTAAAGAGTTATTGTAAGAAGACTTTAGAGCCCTCTTGGCCCCAAATTTGAGGGGCCAGCCTCTTTTTCTTGATATCAAATTAAAGGTCTTGCAAAAATAACCATCCTTTGCATTACATGTTTTAACAAAATATTTATACATCAAAAGATATTACAGAAAATGTGCGAAAATTTCGTGAAAAAAATTGGTGCTAATTTTCAGGTTCACGCGAGCTTCGAGGCCTTGAGCCATTTTCATATTTGGAAGCATGGGGGTACATCTACATACATTCATCTACAATCCCTGAAAATTTCAAGCTTCTATCTTGATTAGTTTTTGAGGAGATGCGTGGACAAAATGACCCTTAAAAATTTACAAAATCGTCAATATCTGAAACCGGAAGTAACGTCATCATTTGAAAATTTAATAATATGTAGCACCGATCATGCTTTATCAGTCCTGAAAATTTTGTGCATATCGGTTGTATAGTTTTTGACAAAAGTTGCTCCAAAAAAGTCAGAAAAAGGAAAAAAAGAATAACTAGAGCAAAGCTCGTTGCAAAGCAACGAGTGGGTCTTCCGTTAATGTTGGAAGTAAAGCTGGAAGTTCCTGTAAGAAGCAGAGCTCTTAAACCAATAACAAGAGTAACGAAAATAAAAAGATCAAAAAATCGAATTATTCCTGGTACGACTTAACAAAATACGAATGATTTTAGGTACGACTTAACAAAAACCTTTCCGATTTCAAGAACGACTTAACAAAAAAAATCCGAATGTGTTACTGTACGACTTAACAATTATTTTTGGTACGAGTTAATTTTACTTTGAACATTACGCTATTTTTTAAACCAAGGACGCGGAATCAAAATTTCCGGAAAAATCAATTTTTAAACCCCGATATCTCTGTAATGCATCGTCCAATTTTAAAACGGCTTTCAGTGTAAGATTCAGCTTAATAAGCTCTACAAAACACATATTCATTGTTGATTTGATCAGAAAATTCATTTTTTCGAAAAATTTGTTTCACTTCCGGTTTCGACTGGAAGTGACAGATTTTAATTTCCGGCCTTATTACAGAGGTAAATGGACCAAATCATGACCATTGAAAATTTCAAGCCTCTATCTTAAAGCGTTTTTGAGAAAAGTCCGGGACAAAATGACTTTTTGAAATTTTTAAAAATGACGTCACGTCAAAACGGAGGTGACGTTCTCTTTAAAACTTTTACATTTTTGAGGAACGCCAACTTGCAAATATCTCTGAAAATTTCATCAAAATCGGTTAAACACCTTTTGAGTTATGAAGCAAAAAAGGAGTCAGAAGAAAAGAAAAAGAATAATAACTAGAGCAAAGCTCGTTGCAAAGCAACGAGTGGGTCTTCCGTTAATGTCGGAAGTAAAGCTGGAAGTTCCTGTAAGAAGCAGAGCTCTTAAACCAATAACAAGAGTAACTAAAATAAAAAGATGAAAAAAATCGAATTATTCCTGGTACGACCTAACAAAACCCGAATGATTTTAAGTACGATTTATTAAAAACCTTTCTGATTTCAAGAACGACTTACTAAAAAAAAATCCGCATGTGTTTTAGTACGACTTAACAATTATTTTTGGTACGAGTTAATTTCACTTTAAACATTACGCTATTTTTTAAACCAAGGACGCGGAAACAAAATTTCCGGAAAAATAAATTATTAGACCCCGATATCTCTGTTATGCATCGTCTGATTTTAAAACGGATTTCAGTTGTTAATTAAGCTTACTAAAAGCTGCTTTGTTGCTTTATAATAAATATCAAATTATTGGTCAGAAAAGAGTTATCATAAAAAGACTTAGTAGCCCTTGTACCCCCTAATTTGTGGGGCCAGCCCCTTTTCTTGATATCAAATAAAAGGTCTTGCTAATATAAACATATTTTGTTCTACAAGTGTTCATGAATTGTAAACCGTTCTCGAGATATCTGTACAAATGTGTTTTAGGGGCCGACCCTTTAACCCCTTACCGGGGCCACTAGCAACAAAACTTTTGGTTTAATACTGTTCAGAACATTATTGTGAACAACTTTTGTTCTACATTGCTTTTTAAAATATTTCTCCTTTTTCAGATATTAATGATCATAGTTTTGAGTTCTGGCCCCTTGAAACCCCTAATTACGTAATATATGACTTAGGTATGGCACTGTATAGATGAACAGCTGTACAATGAACATTTTTGCTTCTATAATTAATAACAAAATATTGTTCAGTAAAGAGTTATTGTTAAAAGACATTATAGCCCTTTTGGCCCCTAATTTGAGAGGCCAGCCCCTTTTTCTTGATATCAAATTTAAGGTCTTGCAAATTTAAACATATTTTGTTCAACAAGTCTTCATGAAATGTTAACCGTTTTTGAGATATCTGTACGAATGTGTTTTAGGGGCCGACCCTTTAACTCCTAAATGGGGTCATAAACAAAAGCATTTAAGGTAGCATATTGACAAGAACACCATTTTAAGCAACTTTTGTTCTACATTGCTTTTAAAAATATTTCTCCCTTTTCAGATATTAACGATCAGAGTTTTTAACTTCTGGCCCCTTGAAACCCCTTATTACGTAACATATGACTTTAGTATGATACTGTATAGATAAACAGCTGTACAATGAATATTTTTGCTTATATAACTAATAACAAATTATTGTTCAGTAAAGAGTTATTGTAAGAAGACTTTAGAGCCCCCTTGGCCCCTAATTTGAGGGGTCCACCCCTTTTTCTTGATATCAAAGGCAAGCTCGCGAAAATTGAAACAACTTTTGCATTACATGTTTTAACAAATTATGTGCACATCGAAAGGTATTACAGAAAATGTGCAAAAATTTCGTGGAAAAATTTTGTGCTAATTTTCAGGTTCAGGCGAGCTTCGAGGCCTTGAGCAATTTTCATAACTGGAAGCATGCGGGTACATCTACAGACATTCATCTACAACCCCTGAAAATTTCAAGCTTCTATCTTGTTTAGTTTCGGAGGAGATGCGTGGACAAACTGACCCTTAAAAATTTACAAAATCGTCTATATCTGAAACCGGAAGTGACGTCATCATGCAAAAATTTAACAATATGTAGCGACGATGATGTTCTATCACTTCTAAAAATTTCGTGCAAATCGGTTGGGTAGTTTTTGAGATATAACGCTCCAAAAAAGTCAGAAAAAGAAAAAAAAGAATAATAAGAATAAAGAAAAAGAAACCGTAGAATAACAAGAGGGTCTTCCGTTGGAAACGGAAGACCCTAACTAGAGCAAAGCTCGTTGCAAAGCAACGAGTGGGTCTTCCGTTAATGTCGAAAGTAAAGCTGGAAGTTCCCGTAAGAAGCAGAGCTCTTAAACCAATAACAAGAGTACCTTAGATAATAAGATAAAAAAATCGAATTATTCCTGGTACGACTTAACAAAATCCGAATGATTTTAAGTACGACTTAACAAAAACCTTTCCGATTTCAAGAACGACTTAACAAAAAAAATCCAAATGTGTTACAGTACGACTTAACAATTAATTTTTAGGTACAAGTTGATGTAACCAAGACCTTGATACTACTTTCTTAACCAACAACGCGGAATCAAAATTTCCGGAAAAATCATTTTTTGAACTCGTTTATCTCTGTAATGCGCTGTCCGATTTTAAAACGGCTTTCAGTGTTAGATTCAGCTAAATAAGCTCTATAAAACACATATTCGTTTTCGATTGGATCAGAAAATTCATTTTTTCGAAAAATTTGATTCCCTTCCGGTTTCGACCGGAAGTGACAGATTTTCATTTCGAGCCTTATTACAGAGGAAAATCGATTAAATCATAACCATTGAAAATTTCAAGCCTGTATCTTAAAGCGTTTTTGAAAAACGCCGCAGACAAAATGACTTTTTGAAAATTTTAAAAATGACGTCACGTAGAAACGGAAGTGACGTTTTCAAAGAAACTTCACAAACTTGAGGTATTATAGTTGCACACAATCTCTGAAAATTTCATTAACATCGGTTGTAAACTTTTTGAGTTATAAAGCCAAAAAGGAGTCAGGAAAAAAAATAAAAAGAATAATAACTAGACACGATCTCGTTGCGAGCAACGAGGAGGTCTTCCGTCTGATTTTAAAATTTGAGATATATGTTCGATCTTGATTTTGCTGTGAACATCTAAACATGTTTAAGAATAGAAAAACAGGGTGTACATTCTAAGGGCAAGATACTATTTTGTTTCAGGTGTAAGAGCTTTGATTAACAAGTGTTTGCAAATTCGTAACCATTCTTGAGATATCTGAGAAAAACGTTTAAGGGGCCGGTCCATTTTCTCCTTATTGGGGCCACTGTGCCAAAGTTTGAAAGTTGCAAGATTAAGGTTGTAAGATAAATATATTTGCTTCTATAATACATTACAAAATATACCTCGGTAAAAAGATAGAGAACAAAACTTTAGAGCTCTTTTAGGTCCCTAATATTAGGGGCCAGCCCCTTTTTCTTGGTATCAAATGAAAGGTCATTTAATTTCAAAGAAATTTTGTTGAACAGTTGTTAGGAAATTCGTTACTGTTTTTGAGATATCTGAGAAAAAAAAGTTTTAGGGGACGGTCCGTTATCTCCTTATTCAGGCTACTGAATCAAATTTTGAAGGTTGGATTATGTTAGGTAAATCATTTTGAGCATGTTTTTTTCTATACTGCATTTCAAAATATTATTCCTTTTGGAGGTATAGGTGATCAAAGTTTTGAATTTTGCACCCCAAAAAACCCCTAATTCCGTAACACATGAGAAAATCGTTATGTTGTTGGACTTTATAACTGCAAGATATTCATATTTGCTTCTATAATCCATTTCAAAATATCCCTAGGCGATTTGCTATAGCTATAAGATCTTAGAGGCCTCTAGGTCTCTAATATATGGGGCCAGCACCATTTTCTTGGTATCAAATGAAAGGTTATTTAATTTTAAAGACATTTTAATTAGTTGTTTAGAAATTTGCTACCGTTTTTGAGATATCTGAGAAAAACATTTTAGGGGCCGGGCCCTTTTCTCCTTATATGGGTCGCTGAACCACAATTTGAAGGTTGCATGTTGTTAAGTACATCAATGGAAGACCTTAATAAAAAGGGGAAACAATAAGGTCTTCCGTTGGAAACGGAAGACCTTAATAATAAGAAAAGTGAATTAGAAACAATAGAATAATAGAAGGGTTTTTCGCTGAAGACGGAAGACCCTAAAAATTAAAGACTGTATCTGTCTAAATCTTAATGGAAGAGTATTTTCAACTTGAACTACAATCCAACAACCCCTAGTTTATGCTGAAAATCCCCAAAAAGAGAGAAGAAATTGGCTGCGGCGAGATTAGAACACACAGACTTTGCCGGTGTCATAACAGTATATTAGCGAAGGTTCACGTCAAAACATGGCTGACGCGAAATAATTCCCGAATTTCTTTTTGAATTTGTGGCGTTCGGGACAGGAGCTAAATGTTTGTATGAGATGAAAAACAACGTGTGAGATGTCTGACTACACAGGTTTGGTAACAGCGCGAGGTCATTTGAAATATTGATGCGCGTTTGTGTCTGGAGGGGGGTGAAAAGACCCGATCTTGATTTTCGTCGTAAATAAATCGAAAGTAGAATTTTGAGGTGTGGATCTCGGATTCGGTTAACGACATTTAGAGGAAGTAAAGTCCTAAAACAATGACTGATGCATTTTGCACATGTATTTCAGTGCTGTGATTTTTTTCCCGTGTCGTTTACTATTGTGTTTGACTGTTGTATTTCAACAGGATTGATAAAATCTTTATAAATGTCGAAATAACGAAATCAGTAACACGTAAATTTACTCGGTAAAAATTTGATGAGAGTAATTTCCACAGTTGTAACATCCATAAGTAGTTCACACGTTATCGTAGCTACAGACTAAACGGAAAACAAGAAATATGCATGCAACAGAAATATTACGCGGCTGCTTACATCCCTAGATCTGTGTAAATTTTAAGTCCCTGTACTGGCTATACCCGCCGCTTGGTCTCAGAAATTTCTTTTCAATTGTTCAATCCGCTGCATATTTGGCAGACAATAAGAATGGGGTCCGAGGTACATTCACACAACATTTCACTAGGATTGAGTGAAGGGCTCGGGAGTTAGAATTTTTTTCTACAGTACATGTCAAGCACGACAATTGAAACTCAAATGCCAAAAAGTTCATAACTCTGTTAATAATGAACGAATTGGTCTGGTAATTAGTACAGTAATCTAGAATGGTACTAAGTTGAAATTAAAGGTCCGAGATAAAAGATCAAGTAAAATCGGGCCAGTAAAACTAACTGAATTTATGAAGGGGGGGGGGGCGGTCGGTGACTTCTATATTAAACGGAAAATACTAAATTCCCAATATCACTAGAGTTTGATATACATGCATGACCTTTATTTTGCTATTTACCAGCTAAACTTGATTTGAAAATAGAATGAAAAATCCTTTGATTTTAAACAGACTCTTTTCTTCAATTTCTATATCATCTTTTTCTTTTACAAATAAATCATAAATGTATTGGACTTCTCGCCCTTGTTTTGTTTCTGATATATGTATAAGAGCTTTGATTGAAACATTTAGATCCCTCTTATCATCTAATTTGAGGGGCTAGCCTCTTTTTCTTGATATCAATGAAAGGTCCCTTAATATTAAACACATTTTGTTGAACAAGTGTTTAGAAATTTGTT
>NC_088855.1:38563548-38568548 GCF_963853765.1 Magallana gigas | reverse complement strand
TTTTCCATTTTAAATGCTGAATAGGAAATACCAAGTTAAAAATCATAAGCTGAATGTAATAAACTCATGTGAACAAAATATGAATCAAACCTAGGCGAACTGTGAGCTCTGTATCTTGCTTATAATTCTACAATTGACGCTGAAATTTTGGTTGAACATTAGAAAATCTCTATGAATTAGAGTATGTTAAATACTTGTACAAACAAAATAAAATAATGATACTGTGAAATCATTAGATTTCGTGGTGGCTCATTTTTCGTGGAATTCTTGGGTACCTCTCATCCACGAAATAACATCCTTCACGAATTGATGAATTAGGGTAATAAAGTCATATTCCCTTTTGTAGATATATATGAAAACACGAAATTACGTCCCCACGAATCTGTAAAATTTAAGTCATCCACGAAAATTGGCCCCCACGAAATTTAATGATTCCACAGTATTCTGTATATATCTACTCTCCCTCTCTTTATACAATAAATAATGTGAAATCTACATCAATTTTGATAGTTTTTCAGACACGAGTAAATAAAAACGACATCTTTAAAACAGTTTCCATATTTCTGACACATTTCTGTTGCGGGGATAAAGTAATTATCGCTATTCCTAAGAATATCACAGCGGAAAATTATCCTGGTTTGTACGCGAAGTAAATAACAGTCATTTAATTGTAATGGAGAAGACAAATAAAATTTTTGAATGTTTTTAATTTGAGAAATTGAGCACATTGAGGTACAATTTTCTTCTTCACATCTATACATGTAGGGTTTTTAAAATAAAAAACAATAACTATTATTTTTTTTTAAAACAATAACTAGTAAGTAGTGAGTAGTTGATGAAAAAAATGTAACTATATGCACTCATATATTTTGATCGCTTTACAAAGTGGGGGGGGGGGGGGGCAGAACGAAAATATAGGGATTTGGAAGTTAACAACTTAACAGTATACCTCTACCAAATGTTTAGTTTTATATCTTGCGTAGAATTTTCTTATTCTGGTAAAAAATAGTATTTCATGAAGGTACAATGTCAAAGATTACATGTATACAAAAGAAGTGTAAAATTCGAATACTTTACAATATTTATTTTTTGTTTTTCTACCGAGGGACCATATGGCACAATATCTTTTGAACGCCCATTGTTGCTCAGGTGAGCGATGTGGCCCCATGGGCCTCTTGTTATAATGGTAAGGATTTCAAAAACTGTAAACTTTGATTGATTTGGGTATAGCAAATGTTGCCGAGTTCCCATGGTGAGACATATATTCGGTGATACAAAGTGGCAACAGTTGAAGAAAATTTGTATACAAACTGAATCATTCAATCACTGATAAAAAAAGGTTTTAAAAGACCGTGAATAATTGCTACTTCCTGGATTGATTGGGGAAGCTAATGAGAACTAGTCTAGAATATGATTTATATTTCTGGTCGGTTTTTAAAATCCTTCTTTTTTTTTATACAATAATCGGGCAGATTTTTATTGATATAACACATCCTTGGCTCTGTTTTGTATCAAAAATCAGATTTATAGATGCTCGATCGCCTCATTACGTGTACAAAAACCTGCTTTAGATTTTGTTCAGCAAGATCTTGTTTCTCTGGCCTATCATCTGGTTCCTTGCAGTTTTGAAGAGGACTTTTGTCACTCATTAGTTTTTTGTTGATTTGCTGGATTAAGTGTGAGTATCTTAGAAATTAAGTATGTCATTTTTGATTGCTTTTTATAAAAAAAAAAATAGGGATTGGTGTGCCAATTAATGATTCTGATGATCGGAACTCTTGTAGCCAAGTTGTCACTCTGGCTAAGGAGTACCTCTGTGATCTTACAGCCCAAAATTGTGATTAAATTACAAGTGTACAACAATGGCCTTTGTGCATATGTTGTTCAGATGGGAGAATATTTTCAGATTCATAAGTAAATGTGGCTGAAGTTGATAAGAAAATGCACTCAAACACTTAGTTGCTCTCTTAAGAAGCCCACTACACAATCAGTCAATAGGCGATCCATTGATCTGACTCACAAGAACTTTCTACCAGTCACTTCTAACCTGAATACTTATATCATTGAAATTAGTAAACTTTTCAAGTGCGAATCATGAATTGACCTTGCAAATTTTATTTCTATTTCAAGTTTTTTTTTAATCTAATTCAGAAAGGGAACTGTATTCCTCTTGAAAAATTACATTGCTTTGTAAGGACTCGAGTGTTCTGTTTTTAGTATGATTTCAACAT
The DNA here is from genome assembly GCF_963853765.1 of Magallana gigas. Classification (NCBI taxonomy): domain Eukaryota; kingdom Metazoa; phylum Mollusca; class Bivalvia; order Ostreida; family Ostreidae; genus Magallana; species Magallana gigas. The sequence continues at coordinate 38,566,317 of NC_088855.1, read as the reverse complement.
TAAAATTCTTTCATTTTTAATAAAGAAAATTATTTGAAGAGGAAACAGTGCCTAGCAATGCAAGGGGAGATAATTAAGAAGACAAGGATAAAATGTATTGATTTGACATTTATACTGAATGTCAGTCTATAAGCTGTTGATCAAGTTGTCTACGAAAGGTGTTTATTAAAAGTCTGGGGTAGGCTGTTTGATATTATTGATTTAGGGTAATCCCAGGTTTTGAGATAATGGGAAAGTGATTTAAATATAAACATTGCTTTTAATCCAGTCAGCATGCTTGCCTATGGTAGATACCTGAAGGGCTAGGTAACAAAGCTACCTGGCCATCAATTTCCAATCAGGCCAAACCACCCAGCTCCAATCAGATGCTATTGCAAGCATGTCCTAGAAAGACGGTCTCTAATATCTTAATGTTCTTTAGGCACTGGTAGGAGTCCTTCACTTTAGCAATTCTGTTTTTTTTTGGTTTTCAAATATATGTATATGTCAATTTCAAGTCTTTATGTTGAGTTCAAGGCAGCTTACATCTTTTACAACAACAAAATCTTGGTTTTGCTTCTCTATGTGAATTGAAACTTTGATTGAAGTTTTGTTCTTTACCGCAAATGCATATAAATTTTAGGAGATACATTTTTAGGTCTTCTTCGAAAGATATTTTAAGACATGCATACACTACTCAACAAGTGCTATACTAGTGTATATTTTCATGCTCATTGGTTTTATCTAAGTGCATCCAATTAAACTGCAGTAAAATTGACATTGGATTGTTCGATTGGGATGGATACACGTCATTTTGGAACACTAGCAAAACCAGATTATGGCAAATCTAAAAGTGATTAAGGAGAAAGCGGATCGGGGTTTGATGTCTGGCCAAATATCCTCCTAAATCAATTTTTGAAAAAAAAAGAAAGAAGTTGAAAAAAAAAAAAAGAACCTTCGCCTTTTGTTTGCAAATTCTGCAGATCTCAGATTTGTAAAGAAGCCTGATCATAAGTAGAAGGTATGTGTTTTTAAACTGTTACATTTTAAAAACAATACTATACTACATGTGTCATTGATGTCATATGTAACATGCAATGTGGCATAGATTGGCAATTACATGTGCAAATTAACCAATAAGATTAACTTAAGAATGGAAAGCTCTCGCAGTGTGTAACCAGGAAGAATTGAGGCTTATTGATTGCTGATGACATCAATGTTTGTTAAAGCATCATTTAATTACATGTCCTTAAAGAGGAAGGAATGGAATGATTGCTAGTGTAGATAAAGGTAGGTTTTGTTGAGTTAGGGCTGGAAACATGTCAGCAGTGAAGAGCTTTGCAGGCCTGTCATAGGAAACCAAGATGTATGATTTAAAATGTGGAGTTTCCAGGTACTGGGTTTCTTTTTCACTTGCAGAGTCAAAAAGTTAATTTTGTTTAAGATATTAATTTGGGATCTTTTATTTGGTGGGGTTTTGTTTGTACGTTTGCTTTTATATTATGTTCCTCAACTTGTGAACTTAAAGTCTTTGATCGATCAACATGGGAAAAATGTAGCAAAGAAGTCAATTTAAAATGTGGAGTTTTCAGGTATTAACGGGTAGTTTTTTCACTTGCAAATTTAAACACTTAATATTTTTTAGATATTAATTAAAATTAGGTTTTGTTTGTTTGTCTGTTTGTTTGTTTGGTTGTTTTTTTTTTTGATACTTTGTTTTTTCCACTTATGAACTTTGATGGATCATGGGAAAGGTGACGAAAAAAGTAGCAATTTGAGTGTTATTTTATTGGTCGCATATGGAATGACAGATTTGTGTCAATTAATTGTGTGTTCTAGATCTCCTAGAAGGAGGACCCTATTGAAGAGTGTTTGAATAAGTGCTGTGCTAGGCTTTATTAGGAAGGAGATATCACTATCCGAAATCTTCCACTTACAGTTTAGAAAATAATTGCTCAAAGTGGTTGACATTGAGTGTCTGAATTGAATATAGATCCCCACAGTTCAATATTGTATAGTCTGCTGACCCAATGAATAAGCACATTTTCCCTTTAGACTAGTATTGGTCAAGAATGTTATTATGCTACTAGGATGGAGTTTTAATCTTTTGATATCTCATGCTGAGTCGGATGCTAGTTTGAAAAGAAATCTTTAAATTTGTTTTAAAAATTGGGGTGGAAAAACGGGAGAGTAAAAGCAACCATTGTGTTTTCTTTAGAGCAAGAACTTCACAGATCTATGCGTTTCTGCACATGCATCATTGCATGTGCAGTTAGTTTGGAATGGCAACCCTATTGTAGGAATATGAAGTGATCTGGATATCTATCATAATTCATAATACTGATGCGTTATTTTCTGCTAATCTATGCCGATAAGTGTGCTTCAGTACTGTTTGCCAGACAGCTCTGGTGAAAAACATCAAACGCTACGATAGGCCTTGAATAATATCCCAAAACTTGTCAAACCTATTACTCCTGGTACAAGGAAGTGGGGATATATTGATGCTGAAGATAATGGGGTGCACTGTAGTCGATATCACATGCACAGTTGGTGAGTATAAGCTTTCTTCCACTGATGCGAAGAAGAAATAGATTTACTGGTGCTGCCTTCAAGGTGACATAACTGCTGTACTTGAATTTGAATTTGGAGAGAGAGAGAGAGAGAGAGAGAGAGAGAGAGAGAGAGAGAGAGAGAGAGAGAGAGAGAGAGAGAGAGAGAGATTGTTTTTTAAAGTTGCAACAAGTAGGGTAAAGGAAGATTTGATCAAATGACATACTTCTGATTTCTTAT
>NC_088855.1:38538548-38556048 GCF_963853765.1 Magallana gigas | reverse complement strand
TGAAAAAAGTTAATCCAAAGGTAGAGGTGAGGTATATAGCACCTTAAATGTTGGACAGAATTGAATATGGAGGGAGGGATAAAAACAGCTTAATGTTAGGAGACACCCCCCTAGCTCATCAGTCTTTAAATATCGTGAAAACTCTAATCTAAAAAGACTATAAAACCTCTAGATTTTGATTTTTAGAACTTTTGAAATTTATGTTCCTCTTGTCAATTAATCTTTTAGTGAGACTCAAGAGGCTTGATTATAGAAGGGTTTGGGCTGTTCTGGATATTTTGATCATGAGAAATGATCACATTGACATTGAGTCTTTAAGCAGAGGTCTGATGAATGACTATAGAACTTAAACACTCTGGGTTTTATTTTGTAGAAGTGACAATCAAGCAGCTGAGAGATCGGCTGAAGGAGTGTGAAGATAAGATTGAAGCTACAGCAGAGGTAAAAAGGGAGGCAACTCCAGAAATCTGATCATGTGATACAAATGTTATATTTAAATTGGGGAAGGGGGGAGGGACTGGAATAATTTACGAGGAAAGGAATCGGTGTTGGCTAGTTGTCTCCTTGACAGATTTGACTTTTGATTGATAAATCAGGCATTGAAGGGATTTTGGTAATTATCAATTAATCAAATGTTTAATGAACCAATCATTTGAATCGTACCTTTAAAAGGCGAGCGGCCAGTCATCCATCAACTGCTAATGAGACAAAATCAATCGTGAATGTTTCGTATCAAACACCTTACAGATTTCATTGCTCTTTCTTTAATTTCTTCTGTCTTTTTCTCTCCTTTTTTTAAAATAATCCATATTGTTTTTACCGCTGGTAACAGCTAGCTCTTAAATTTTCTTCAATAAGTTATAAATTTTATATGAATTCCAGTCTGAAGTAACTTTATTCTAAAGCATCCTGGTTAAAGTAACAAAACAAAATCATCTTTTGTTTTATAGAAATTACTGATATAGGTTTTTTCTTTTTGATTTTTAACGGTTAATCATTTTAAGATAAACTAGGATTCTACAAGTTCTAAATGAATACACATCCAGTTTTACAAAACTATACAGATTGAGTACCGTAGATTTTATTTCTTACGTAAAAGTGTGTACTAGCTGGTATTTGAATATATACATATATGTGTTATTAAACTAGCTATTTGAAATATTTAGCAGCAATACTAACATGGTGTAAATAGTTTACACATGACCTATCTAAGTCATCTCTTTAATACAAATGAAATTTTAAATGAAATGAAAAGAATTTTCTTACTATCTTAAAGAGTAACAGCTAGTAATTAATTGGGAAGGGTGAAATGATAAATGATCGGTAGCTTGTAACTGCGCCAAATAAAAATATAATTATACATATTGTCACAATCTCCGTAGGTCTTTCCTAACTATCATATGAAGGATAATTTTGTTTAAATTTTCTGCTAGGTGTCACTTATGTATATATTCATAATTAACTATTCCAATTCCTTTTTTGTAATATTCTTGCATTATGTATTAATAGAGTTGGAACTGTTTTAAAAGTTTTCTTGAAAGTACCCATTTTTCAAAAATCATTTCCTGTACAAATTTCCTGATTTTTTTATGCAATTTTATATAATAGTACTCAAAGCGTAATGATGTAAATAGATTAATTACGTCAGGAATTAGTTAATCTGAATTTGAAAATTTTGGGGAATATTTAAAAGATAAAAGAATTATATTGTTCTGTTCTTATTTAAGTTTTTATTTTATTTTTTTTTAATACCAGTATTTATTTTCTAAAATAGAAATATATGGTTTTCTCACCATTAAAATATGATATTTATCAAACAGAATTGATGATTTTTTTTTACAATTGACACGTATGTGTGTATTAAAATATAAACTGAAAGAGGGTTCATCTGGCCTAATTTAGAAAGCTAAAGAGTATTTAAACAAAAAAAGATGCATGTCCATGCATAGTTGATAGGAGGCTTTAGAATCAGACATTTATTCCATGAAATTTTTCTAATGTGTTGACTAAAAAAGAAAAAAAAGGAGACATTTGTAAATCAAAGAAGTAAGTGTGGAAGACCTAATCTGCGACAAGTTTAAGCCCTGGACAATGTACGTCCAATCACAGGAAATGTTTGTCAAGTTTTCCCTTGTCCCTTAGGTAATCAATAATGTTATCATTGACACGAGGAGCCATACAAAGCAATTCTGTCCTTTAATACAAATGTACATTTATAGCTTATTGTTTCTTATATATTGGAAAAAAATTCTACTATGTCTCTTTCTTAGATGTGATTTATTGAAGAACAAATATTTTTGCAAATTGCATGGTCTTAGATTATTTTCATATTATCTGAGAAAATATTATCTAAGATGTTAAAGTTGAACTAGAATCTGAGGATAGCTTACTTTACAAATAGATAAATAGATTTAAATGAGATTATAAATTTACCACCTAATGTGGCGCAAACATATCCATCATAAAAAACAATATTTTCCTCACAGCTTATACTAATGTCATAAAAAGGCAAACTTAAAAATTAAACTCCTGGAATTATTTTTTTAAGCATTTAAGCTATATATTTAATCAAACATCAATTTTAGATTTTCCCTAAATTTATATTTGATATATTTAAGTTCAATGTTTTAATCCTCCAATTTCTTTCTACCGAAGCACTCTTTATCACAAGACAGATGTATAAGCTGTCTGTTTATTTGTTAAAGTTGAAAAAAAAATTTTCTAAGAGAAAAAAAATCATAATTGAATAAAATCTTTTTTGATAAAATAGAACTCTCTACCACCTAAAATCCCTTCCAATTTTTTTATAATGAAAATTGTTATAAAAAGAATTCATGCTAGTAAAAAATTCTGTATCTTCCCCAATATGACATCCACAATTTACGCAAAAGATATTAACTCCTCATATAGATAATTTATAAAGATATATTGTTGTGACATTGACTGTTTGATGGGTGGTCATCCTTGACCAACAAATGCCTGTCTGCATGGCTGTCACCATTGATTCTTAGCTTTTGGAGGCCTGTGATACTTTTGCGCTCATTTAGCAGTCACGCATGGCTGGCCAATACGTTAGTGAACAGAGAATCAATCAAACGACACTACTGTATGTATGTTAATCTATTTCTCTGGCACTCTCAAAGTTGTCGGACATCGGCTGACACCTAGGTCCTTGTGATTTCAAACTTTTTGATCACATCACTTCTTGAGGAGGAAATTTGTTTCTTCGTCTTATTGATCAGTTGTGATTTTATTTTGGTAATCAAAAACTTTTAAGTAACCAAAAAAAAAGTTTTTTGTTGTATAACGACAACATTTGCTGATTATTTTACGGACTGATTGTGAATATTTAGGCAAGAAGCAAAGAAAAGGAGCGGGAGTTACAGCGAGTTTTTACGGAGAAGGAAAGACAGTTGCAGGAGACACAATTATCAGTGGCCAAAAAACTCGGAGAGGCTGAACAGAAAGTTGCTTCTTTACAAAGCGGTAGGTTATAGCGACACAATTGAGAAAGGGTTATGGGATTCGACACTGCTAACAATTTTCTCTCTAATACGTAACAACTTTATTTTTGTTGAAAATTCTCTTTCACCTCTTTTTTTCATAGATTGCCTGAACATGTAAAATAAAATATATATTTAATGAACTAGATGTGAAATATTAGTAACTTCTCTATATTTTTTTTCATTTTACCTCCTTTGTAAAAATTTTTTGATAATATAGATGTATAGATAAAAGAAAGCATTTTTTTTTGAACTTTTTTTTTATATTAAACATATTTCAAAGAAAAGCAGATTTTGTAAAAAAAGTTTTTGGAGATGTATAGTATGTTTAATTTTTTAAAAATTCATAACTGATAAAATAAAATCATATGTTATTGTGTATTGATTAGTTAACCAATATCTCAGAACTTAGATATTTATACTTTTATTGGAATTATTGTCTACCAATACGTAATTATAATGATAGATTTTCTGTTAAATGAGATTATTTTTCTACCCATGGTTAACCATTTATTTATTGAATTAAAGAAATGAGGATATAATGGTATATATATATATTAGAATGAAAGATTAATTGAATGAATGAAAAAGATTTGATAGCTAGTAGGAAAAAGGAAACTTTTTATCAACACTGATAAGGAAAAAGTTAACGATGATTTTTCATTAAAAAGGTTATAAAAAAGCTCAGTTAACATTGAAATGATATGAAACTAAACTTGGTCTCAAAAATTGCTTTTCGTTTGTAAAAATAAGAAACAAGAACAACCTTGATAGCTTTTGATAATCTCCTTAGTTCCTCGATAAATCCACGAACACAATATTTAAATTATTAAATCATCCTTTCTCGAAATTATATCCTTGGCATGATTATTCTCAATTTTGGCCATTACTTATGAACATAATGCAACACAAGCTGAAATGTGGATACACACATGTAGTTAGAGGGGGAACAATTATCCTTTTAATTTTTTGGAGCATTTTTTTTTTCTTTTTTTTACGGTGATAACTGTCCTTCAGAAATTTTTTTTTTTTTAACTTGCTTTCTGGCGACAGCGGTTTTCTGGTCTGTTACGTTTGGTATGACCTAGATGTTAGGGTGTTGTACGGCTAGATAGAAAGACAACTAAAATAAAACAATGCGTAATTATCAGGATAAATGTTGCAAACTTTAGGAATGATATTATGTATTAAAAACATCTATAAATATGACAAAACCATCCTTTCATTTTTTCAATGAACATTTCATTTATTAAACTCTTTTAATACACAAAGCTTAACACAGAATTTAATAAAAAAAGAAAATTTAAGGACAAAGAGCTATAATGTTTTTATAGAATTTTTCCTTTTTAAGTAAATGTGAAATTAAGAGAATTAAATATAAAAACATTTTTGATTAACAACCATATATGCATGTATCTAGAGTAAGAATGCTTAAATTCATTCTGCTCTTTCAATGGAACACAGAAGTTAACATAAATTACTCCGCTCTAAGCATTTGAGAATATCATTATTCAGTTTATATGAAAATTAAACTTTTTATTATAGTTTCTGATTCAGAAAATAGTTTCTGAAAATAATTCATTGTTTAATCTAGACATTGCCTCATATAGAAGAGAAAAAAACCATGTTAATATGTTTAAAAAAAAAAGAAAGAAAAATAGCTATGAATTTTTTTTTTCGTGACTGAAAATAGACTTTACTTGGAATAAAGCTTGTTGATAGCTGTCCATCATGAACTCACACGCAAGGGACATTTTACATGGTTAGAATATAGATATCAATGCAAGTCTTATTTGTTTACCAAGTATAGCTAATGCCAAATCAATGTCACTCTCCGTGAAACTGACACATGCTTCTCTATCCTGGCAAGTGTCATTTGATCTGATTTACATAGAAACCATATTAATTGTGGTTGCAATTATCATAAATTAATATCACTTTTGGTCTAATATATTCAAAATGAACATATGATTTAAAATTTTGATTTGATTTCTGTATCATAAAGTCAATCAAATTTGGTAAATATTTATTGCTCAAATTGAAAGATTTGATGACTTGATGCGCGTAATTGATTTATTTTTCGACATTGAGGTATAAAGTCTCGATTGTGAGGTGCGTACGAAGAGTCCAGACTATTAGAGCAGTTTCAGTAGCTAGGTCAACTGTTACAAAAGTTACCGATCAACTTTTTTTTCTTAAGGTGGTTAGCAATGTGGTAAATGCGTGTTTATTGGAATTTACCGCATAAAAATTCAGTTAACTAGGATTGTGTTTTTGATATATTCAATTTTAGCCCCCACGACAAACACTTTTCTTAAACACATGTACCTAGTCAGCCACCATTATTTATGTTGCAAACTCCGGTCAGGAATTTCTTAATGATGGTGAATTAATAGCAAGGAGGACACAAGAAATTGATTGGCTGTCATGCCTAAATCGTGGGCCACTGTCAACCATTACCAAAATTGACAGCGGGATGACCCTTCATTGTTCTAAGTTATTTGTGGATGGGCCAATATATGGACATTATATCATTAAGAAGGAGAGGACTTGATATTGACAGAAATTGTGAATTTTGACATGCTGGGGCCAAGGAGTGAATTCTAATGCAGATTAATGTATTTTCCCCAGTCAAGGTCAATTATATTTAGACATTTCTGATTTTTAATTGGTCGCTAAAACAAATGAATACCAATAAGTATTTTTTTGGCTTCAATTTGGTATTCTGGTTGTTTCGATCACTTTATTCATAGCTTTAGTGCAGCCCAAAGTGTTTGCACCTGTGGATTTGTTTGTCTCAATTATCTTTCAAATTTGATCCTTATTGGAATCATGCAGCTTCTGTTATGTTACACAATGACAGAGTTATTTTACATGATTGGAATCTTATGAAAGTTTATTGATAATCAATGATATTGGTACATGTATTATGGGAGATAACGTGAAACAGGTATGGACAATCTGAATGTTATGTGTCAACCAGTGCAGAGCTGCATACCAACTGTAAAAAGATAGAAGTTTAAGATTTAACTGGAAAATCTTTGTCAACATTAAAGTTGAAGTAAATTTCTTTTTAATGTTTAATGCTTTTTCTTTTTTCTTTTCTAGCTTTAGAGAATGTACAGTCCGAGTTGTTTGAGGTTAAAGCAAAATATGAAGAAGCCACTGCAGCAAAGTAAGTCAAATTTAACCCCACCCCCATCTTACATTTAACGCTATTCCCTCCCTTATCCGACTTTGGTTAAAAATAGAATTTTTGTATTTTTTTTTTTTCAAAGTTGTTTTGAATTTGCCTGAAATTATATTTGAACGCAGTTTGGATAAAGAGCTTTTTAAAAGTCTTGGCAGGCCGGGGTGTTAAACCACAAGCAGTAGAAAAACACTTAATATTTTCACCATGCGTGAAAAAAATCCCTGACTTTATGTGCTGGAGGAACCTCTGATTTAATTAACATGAATAAACGGAACACACACAGTCACATTATTAAAAAAATAATTGCAGAATTCAAAAAAGATATTAGTCTCTTTCTTTTATTGAAATAAAAAAATTGGTACAAAAAAAATTTGAATGAAACAAATAAAGTGTTTTATAACTTCTTTTTTTTTAAATAAATAAATTTTTATACACAAGGTTACAATTTTTTATTTAATGAATAGTTAATTCTTGATTAAATTTTATTCAGAATAGTCTAAATGGTTCTAGCTTTTAGTAATACATGTACATGTTTATGAAAACAAAAGCCTGAACAACATCAGCCCCTTGCCCTAATTTCCCAGCTAGGAACAGTTACATTTATGGATACATAGATATTATGGAATCAATTAACACAGATATAGACTATAAATATGACAAACGGATGTCCCATTACTACACCAAGATATTGGTTTCTTATGTTTTTTTGTCAATAACAAATAGTGCCTTTATTGATTTCCATTGTCCGATCTGTCTGTTCATTGATTTTTAGTTGTCCACTGGTCACATACACGACCGTTACGTGAAGCTATGGTCGTCATCTGTCCGGCTATTGATTTATATTGTCTGGTTATTGATGAAAGCTCTGATAGGTTGGTCACGGGGGTTGTCAATGTTTGTCTAATTGGTTCTGATGTACACGGCAATCACCAATGTACGGCTCCCTTGTTCGGCACTGTGTAGCAGGTCCTGCAGGCATCTGGCTGACAAATGCACATCCTGTCCAAGGATTTGTTTCTGCTGATTGTTTTTTCCCTTTCATTTGATTTTTATGTGTGATTTTTGTGTTTTTGTTGATGTTGTAAAATGCCTTAAATAATCCCTAACTGTAGTTTTATCTGTTTTTCATGTCCTCTTGGCTGATTAGGTTAAAAAGGTGTCTTATGTACCTAGGTCAGTGATACTGGGCTTTTATTGGTTGAATTGGGGCCTGAATTTAAGTGATAAATTGGAGATGTTTTGGGGAGTTGTCATTTATGGTTCTAGAAAAATTTAAATTAAAATGACAGTAAAAATAAATAGACTATAGAGCCATTTATTAGATGACAGATTCTTAACTTTATTTTGTTGTTGAAAAGTGAGGTAAAATTATGTCTTTTTAACACGTACAGGAAAGCCCATTTAATGCATGTATTTTTATGAAGCCTTGGAAATGCTTTATTTTTTTTTTTTTTGGCATGTGATGCACAAATGAAGTAAAAAATTGACAGTGGGTACATTTGGGAATAAATTTAAACTTAGGATTCTGTAGTCTGAAATTCCTTGTAGATTTGTCTTTCTTGTTATAAAAATATGTAACTATATGTTTAAAATAAAAATCTGGATATCTACATTGAAGTAACTATTGTAAATGATAATTGATTCATTAATCATAGAAATATAGGGAATAGTAGCCCAAGATCTATTAATGTTCAAACAACAAATAGACAACAAATTGGTCTGAAATGATTTAACATCAAGACTGCAGACCCTAGGGCACTCCTGTACAATTTCTTAGCTAATGTGCACCTTTGATCTTAGGCTCATCTACTTATGTTTTTCAGAATAAAAATGATTATCTCCTTCTCTTTGAGTTTAAAATTAATGAATGTATTTAGCACTTTAATGGGGGCTGGAGGCTGTAGCTCCTTATTGGTAATTTGTCAAATGGTAATGATACAGCTCAATATGCTACAGCATTATAGCCGGAGCCCTGAGTCCGCGTCACAGATTCAGTGTAAAAATCATTTGTATATTTCATTCTATTGATTATAGAATTTATATACATGTAATACATGCCGGCAGAATCAATATTTTTGCGTTGAATGTTGTGTTAGCTGGCAATTTCAGCACCAGATATTATACTGGTTAATGCATAGTGAAGTCACTAACTGCATCTCTCTGGGGGAAAATTCGGAAAAAAAGACTTTAGGAATGAGGAGGACAAAGATGAAATCAAAAGGTATATAACAACATTGACCCAGTTTTAGGCTGTGAAATTTAGTAATAGAGTTAGTGTTCTTTAATGATATCAAATTTCATTTGTCAGTTTTTTCATAACCTGTGTTATTTTTTAGTCGCATGCAATTGCACTCTGTTTTGCAAGAATTCATCTGGCTGCAGTGTATAGAATTTGGGTTTTATGGTTTAGTTGTATTCCCCAAATTGAGTGGAGTTTGTATTAGTTGGTTGGGGAGGATGCTACTGCAGCATTCACTAGAGATCTTTACAGACAAAATTCAAGTTCCTGTGAGAAAAATCAATAATTGATAACAGTGGATCATTATCCCTGATGTAAAAACTGTTACCAGTCTTACAGGCATCTGCTGAAGTAATGAAGTCATTCTCTCTCTCTCTCTCTCTCTCTCTCTCTCTCTCTGTGTGCAAAAAAGGAGATGAACGAGGTATTGACAAAGTTGCATAGATAAAGTTTTATTCAAGTCACAATTAGGAAATTCTGTAGAGGAAAAAAAATCATCATTGAATTAGGATTTTTTTCTTCAGAAAAAGTGTTTAATACAGTTGGATATTTATTTATAGTTTGATGCTGATTAATTTGAATTGAATATTGATTGAATGTACAATTACACAATAGGCTGTAATTGAGAAGAAAATGATTTTCCATTATCATCCTCTTTATATCTGCATCAGATCAATTATCTGTCATCTATTAAAATTATTGTATGTTCTCAAACAAAAATTTAGGCTCTTTTTAATTGGAATCTGTTTTATATACACTGAGCTATTTGCATTCAGGGTTTTTATACAGTACCGAAAAAAGCATTTCCAATGGAAATCAATATTAGCTTTTAAGATTGAAATTGTGTTTGATTTTCGTTACAAATTTCCCTTTAAAATCGAAGCCCGTACTAGTCAGTCAACTCTGTTGTTTTTTATTTGGCGATTAATGGAACAAGCATTTTATCAGTAAACATTGATTGGAAATCCTTCTTGAAGAAAGTCCTTTGTGAAGCCGTAACTGTTTGTGCTATTAAGGCTATTTGTTTTAATTTTATCTCCCGTACTATCCTAAACCCATTGATTTCTGATGCAGTTATAATGGATTGGATTGGTATGCAGAATTCATCGAATTAAAGTTAATAGATTTTTTATGTATGGTTTTCATAAGTTTACATCAAATCTGATGATAAAAAAAATCAAGCCAAGTGATGAGTGTATATAGTCTATTTAAAACTGTGATCAATTTTTATCTATATTGTTTTTTTAGTATTATAATTTTTTAAATACTATATGATGTGATTAAAGGTGACACTAGCATTTGTTTTTTACGATTATTTTATGGGTTCTCTCTCTGGTAAAATTATGTTGTGCATAATGATGTCATATATTTCATTCAAGCAAAATGAAAAAAAAGTTCAAATTTCTATCAACAGACTTTGCATATTTAATTAGAAAACCAAATTAGCAATTTTGAACAAATATTTGATGCTTGAATTGTTTGTTGTTCTTATATTATAAAGGACCAGAATGCACAGTTTGACTTATTAATAAAATTATAAAAGGAAAAACATACAGAGAGTAGTGATACTCTGCAGTTTTTATGATTATGTAATTGGCTTAAGATTTGAAGGGAAACAGAACTTATCAGCAACATGTTTTAATTGAACTTTTGCAGGTGCAAATTAATACATTGTGTTAGGTGCTTTAATACAAATATCAGATGCAAATATATTGTAGATTTTTGTATTGTTATCAAATTTGATGACGGAAATTTGTCACAATCTAAATTTGTTTTTTTAGGTTAATTCGGAACCTTTTTAAAATTTATGGTTCCAATGATTTATAAATTTATACAGTTATGGATTTATGTATATGAATCTGATATGCGAAATGTTAAGTTTGACATGTATTAAATTTAAGATGGTGACCGAAGTTTTAAGAATGCAGGTCTAAGACTTATTAATAACTAAATATAATTAACTGACAATTAAAGGCCTGATCAGAATGAATCACAATTACTGTAGTTAATCATTCATCTATATTTTTTTTTTTGGATGACTGTTTTGTGGTCGAGTTTTCCTTTTTTTTTTTTTCTTGGTCATTGAACGCACTGGTCTTATACCTGGCTGACGAAAAGAAAAGGGCCTCAAATCACACCTGTAATTTATGAAAGCTGACAGCAGTTTATCCTACCTTTGAATGCTTCAGTATTTATAACCAAATTATTGCCAAAAGCAAAGGTGTAGGGTAGTCGAAGTCTTCATTTATCATTAGCCCCCTCACATAGACAAGACCTAGTGACAATCCTGAATGAGGCGATTATTTTATCCCAAAATCTGACAAATATCGCCTAGCTCGTATTTTAGGGTTGTATCCTTCATCAAGTTCATTGAAGCACCTGTTTTACCCTCCTATACAGCAAGCAAATGTCTTCTATTTGCAATCCTGTTTCTTAAAGTGTACTTGCATTAAATAAAAGTGCAAAAAAAAAGTCATGTCCTGAAATTTCTTAGAGAACTTTAGCGGGGTTAGTTCAAGGGTGAAATTATCGTTAGTGCAGATTAGTGAAACATATCGAGAAGTGAAGTTTTAAAATGAAAGAACACACCTTGACACACAGACTTTTTCTTTTTAAATAAGACATAATTTGTTCATTCAATTTAATTTACAAAAATTAATGATGGAGATGATTAATTACTGTTATTTCATGAAGTGGGCATTGTTTTGTAGAAAAAAAACAGGTATTCAGATAATAATCCTGAAAAACTGCAGTAGATAAATACAAATTTTTATGATATATATGATTTTATATATTCACATTTTATTTTTACAGATCGGATGAAATGGAAATGGTGATGTCAGATTTGGAACGCGCTAACGAGGTAATTTCATGAATATTTGTGTTTGTCTTGTTCTTTGTTTCATTATAAACAGTTGTTAGCCTGGTGTAGATATTGGTATTCAGTGATTTTTTAATGAAACAATGAACTTCAAGGTTTGTCAGTTGGTCAGCTAGAAGATCATTTTTCTGAGTCCAGCAGAGGTGTTAGTTTATCAGTGAATCTGTTAACAGAGAGGAAAGCCACACATATCCTCAACAAGTTTTGAGATCAGTTCACATTATTAAAATTGAGATATGAATATAGGTTATTTTCTATTGATTTTCTTTGTTCATTACTTCAAGATGCAGTGAATCTTGATCCATTAATATAGGGTGTGAAAGTGACAGGGAGAGACTCTAGTAGCAAAATGATTATGTCCCCTGAAGGGGGGGGGAGGGGGGGGGGGGGGGCTGTCCCCTCGAATCAGTGATCGTAGTCTAGTCCATTATGTAACAGGAGGTCTAGCTGGTGCCTTACTGCTTCCGAGGGTATCGATTGATTTTGCCAGAATGCATCACCCAGAGTATTTAATCAATGTCGAATTATTGATTTGGCAAAGACAGAAGTATTGAACAGCCCGGTATTGATCCCATCTTGACTGAATCACCATTTGTATAAATCCAGTCGCAGCCTTCACATGTCAATTGTATTGTTGCAATAATTTGTCTTTTTGATTTCTGATCAGCTACAGGATTAAGCATATATTTTTACGGCCGCTCTTTGTACCTTTTAATAGTCATGCTTGCTTATCTGATGAGGATGAGAGAGAAACAATTTATGTGTAATTATCTCTCTAGTATGGACAATCAGGATAAAAAGATATCGTTTGATTTGCTGCAGGAAGGTAACTTAACATAGGCTTTATGAGCTTTTAATTGCGGATGGAATTTTATGGGATCTCCTTTACTTGCATCATGATTGGGGGCAGTTAGCTGTTCCAGTCCTTTAAGCCTTTGGGTGATGTGTGCCAGATATTTAAAAAAAAGTTTTTGATTGGAAAAGAAAAATAAGTCTTTTTTGAAAATATTTTTTATAGCGAGCTGAAGCATCTGAACGTGAAATCGAGCAGATACGGAGTAAGTTGACCGAGGTGACCCAGAAACAGAAACTAGGGGAGACAACTCAAGAGGCACCAGACATGGATCGTGCCATTGATATGTTCAAACGCTCAAACCTCGAGCATGAACTAGCTGCAAAGGAGAAAGAGGTAAAAATAAGCAATTTGTTATATTGCATGTATTAAACTTCGGAATTTCAAAGATATTCAAAAAAATCTTAATTGCTTGATTCTTACATACAGAATCTTTTTTTTCAAATTTCTAGATTTCCCAGTTGGTTGAGGATGTTCAAAGATTGCAAAGTTCATTGAATAAGCTGCGAGAAGCTACCACCAGTCAGGTTTGTAAAAAATTTTCATATAATTAACACCCTGTCTATGTATACACCTCTGCAGTCTGTGTGAGGAGCTTTCAGGTATATTAATTAGGTAGTAAAACACGGATAGGACCAAAAGGGCAAGAGAAAAAAAAAGAATGTCACTGAAAAGGTATTGGACTTTCTAGACAGAGATTTGTCTGGTAGATCTGCATCAAATCTATTATCAGAACAGGATTTGATACAAGAATGAGAGAAATCTCCAACGCCATGCAGTGCTATGTGAATAGTCTCATACATGGATGGGCTTTGTCAAATATTTCTTAAGATTTTGATGTTGCTTTTGCTCAGTAAATCATCAGTATGCATTATTTAAAAGCATCTGGTAAAGAGATACGTGATCAGGATACAGAATTGTATAAATGATATCAATTAATCAAAGAAGTAAGCAAGTAAAAACTTGCCAGGAGGTTCTATTTGTCAGTTTTTATCATTATTTTATTCAAATTAAAAAAAAAAAGTTTAATTTTAAATGTAATTATTGAGAAAGATAAAGAATTGATAAATTTTCTCAAAATCGTAATTATTACGCACCTAGAACGTTCTCCAGTCTAGCAGAAAAACGGGAACCATAAATCATATTTATTGTTTCATATATTATGCCAAAATACACAAATTTTTTTCGACCACATTCAGATTTATATTTCACGGTGGTAGTTTATCAAATATATAATTTGGAAGTATGTAAATGAAAGTGGTAGCCTGTCACATTTAACAGCTAACATATTTAATTGAATTCCCGTATACTGTTTAGTGAGACAAAACATGCTTTTCATTAAGAAGGTGACTTTTTCAAGGCTGGATTTTATTGAGAGTTTTTTTTTTCTCCGAGTGTGTGTATTGTTATTATTTTTACAAATTTTGCTAATGAAACTTAAAATCATTTTATATCAATCATTTTGCATTACTTTTTTACTTTAATATAACAATATTGCTCTACCCTAGAGAAATAAGTGCTAATTATCTATTAAAAAGATACCCCCCCCCCCCCAAAAAAAAAATTAATAAATATAAGTAGGTTATTGAAGCTAAAGGCATTTGACATGCAGCTGTATTTTATTTCAATGAGGCTATATTGCTTTTTCTTCAAAGTCAGCTTTAAAGGTAGGGATTACAAGATGTAATGGCGCTTAAAACTTGTGACAGAAAAAGATAGCTATATTTCTCCCAGGGAGTGTCAGGATGTCAGATATTCTACAATATTAAGTTTCTACTATTGATTTTTTTTCACAAAACTATACAATGGTAGTTGATGTGAAATCAATGTTGGAAGGCTATTGATTTTTGGTTTTATACATCCCAATGCAAGATGATCTATATTTGACGGCAAAATAGATTTCAGAACTCCTGCATATTAGACAAGATCCCCGAGTTACCATAGAAACAGTATTTTTATTGATTATGTATTGACAGCTACAAACAACTAATCGTGCATGCGATTGTTTCTCGGATCAATATTTTGTGTTTCAATTTCCCCAGAGAAAATTGAAGTGTATAGGCTTTAAAGATTCAGCTGGGTTGTTCTTATTTGTGCACAGAATGTAAAATATTTCTTTATTATAAATTAAAAATAACTTAATTAATACTTTTTTTTCATTCTATAAAAAATTAACCATGTGGTACATTTAGAATGACAAGTGAGCTGGGTAATTATGTTTGAACTGTTGCAAGATAAATGTGCATTAGTGAAATAAATATTTTATGAACTGAAAAGAGATCAAGACTTGGTATTTTCTGCAAATTAACAACTTGCATGTGCCATCTGCATCAAGATTTAGATTTGATGATCAGTCTTGTTTACACATAAGAACGTGATTATACAGATGACAATTTTTATGAGAGTAAATAGAGTAAATGTTGCTTTAGGCTGCCTCATGATATGAGGTACTGGAAGCTTACTACATGTATGCATACAATATTTTTACATGTATGCATACAATATTTTTTTTGTCAATGTTCATTTATTTTATTGGATTTTTTTTTAAACCAAAATATACATCAATATTTTTCCTTTTTGTTTTTACAGATAAATTTACTGATAGTTGTTTCGAATGTTAATTTTTGTTGAACTTGATTGATAGGTCAAATGCTTGTGTATAGAGCTTGATATTGATTTCAAATTATGTATTAGTTCAACAATAAATTTCAATGTGGGGATAAAAAATCAATATGAATACATTGACAAGTTATGCAAAATCAATGAATCAATATTTTGGACTGCTGTATTGATTGTTAGGTTGTTTTTAAGCTAACAAATGGATTGGAGCAAATGAATTTCTATTTGTATTGCCTTTGAGTTGTACACTGATCTGGTTTGGATGTGAGTTGGTCGGTGATCATTTGAAATATTGATTGATTGCTGCTGTGAATGTGTAATGTTCCAATGTGGCAACATCTGGGCAGACTTGATCTATTAGCCAGACAGAATCCGATGAAAATCATTACCTGAAATAACTCAACAGATATCTAATATATTTGAAAACTAAAATGTGAAAAAGATTTAATGGCAGCAATATCATTTGATGGCAAGGAACCAACGTTATATCTTGCATGAGGTTTATTTTTTTTTCCAGTTTAAGGAAATTTAATTATAAATTTTTGTGATTTTCTGTTGCAGGTTTCCAAGCTTGAGGATGAATTGGCCACCAAGAACCAAGCCTTTAAATTGCTGGAAGAGAAGATCAAATCTCAAGAAGACTATGAGGAAATCAAAAGGGAGCTTAGGTAATTAGGTCAGAGGGGATTTATTGTTCAGTGTGCAACCTCCCCAAAAGAGGTTTGCATTGCATGTTGACAAGATATTTGTGACAGTATGTCATTTGACATGGTTTTCTTTTAAGCTTGAGTTAATGGGAGAAATGGAAGATCAATGCCTAATGAAAATTTTGTTATATATGGAGTGGACTGATTGGTAGACAACCATAATCAAGGGAGAGAGATAGAAGAACAAAATAATTACTCGTTTTTTCATTAACTAAGGAAAAAAACAAGACATGAAAAGGATAAAGAAAATATGAAACCATTACGTTTTGTTTGGAAATGTCAGTGATTAAATAGTTTAAAAGCCACCTGTACACCTGCTTCTACAGTTTATTTGACATCATCATTCTTCTCCTTTTCAGCGTGATGAAGTCCATTGAATTCTCCAACAACAAGATGGGTGCTGATGAACCGGATGGGGACGTTCAGCCCAAGTCCCTGGAAGTCCTTCTGCTGGAGAAGAACAAGAGCTTGCAGTCCGAGAACACTGTGCTGAAAGTTAACAACAGCGACCTGTCAGGTAGGCCGAGCATGCTATTTGAGGTTCTGTAGTCTTAGCTGGCCATCATTTCACACCCTGATTCATAATGAAAGAGTCAAGGGAGGTAACAAGTATTTCACAGATTTGTTATTTCCCTTGGGACCAAAAAATATTGTCCTAGTGATAATGTCGATTATGGATGTTAACGGCAAAAAAAAAAAATTCCAAAAAAATTGTTTAAACAGGATTAAGAAAGAGTATGAGGAAATCGGGTTTCATTGAGTTTCTATAGCTAGAGATCTATACTTACAGTTTGATTTTCTATACTAACTGAAGAAAGTCATTTCATTTCCTCATGACTGCACCATATTTCAAAGTTTTTCTTCTCTCTATTTTTTTTTGTGACATGTGGAAGAAAGGTGTAATGGCCATGAAATGCAATAAGTTCAAAACCCAACCAAACGTTTTCCAAAAATGTTCAAATTGTTCTTTGGCATGCAAGCTACAAACAATTTTAAAAATTTGAAAAAGTGCATGCCCCAAAAAAACCCTGCTGTCTGCTCATAAATTTATTGGAAAACGATGATTTAGCCAGCCAGCTTTTTCTTAATCCAAAATAAGCTTTCATGTGCATTATTGCACCTTTCTTTCAGGAACTACAACACCTGCACTTTCTGAAAATGCTGCTGCATTTGCCTCCATGCTAGGAGAAGAAATAGCTTCAACCTATCAGCGCCAAAACTCATCCAGAATCTCAACTCCTTCATCACCTCCCACGCCTTCAAGCAATGGCATCAAAGAGGAGCCATTGCCTGATAAAATGATCCCAAAAAGACCTTTATCCCTGGAGAGAATGCCCAGTGTTTCTGGAGACAGTACCCCCAATCTCCCACCCCCACCCTCTCCCCAGTTTTACCCCTACTTGAATGGACATGGACTCCCTAATTATATGAGTATGTCCATGGGGAAAACTGACCCGAGTAATTCACAGGGAATAGACACCTCTCTAGTGGCAAAAACGGTTAGA